>NW_027250054.1:0-47299 GCF_030848795.1 Temnothorax nylanderi
CTCCCTCTCTCCCCTTCCCTCTCTCCCTCTCCCCTCTCTCCCTCTCTCCTTCTCTCCCTCTCTCCTCTCTCTCTCCCTCTCTCTCCCCCTCTCTCCCCCTCCCCCTCCCCCCTCCCTCTCCCTCTCCCTCTCCCTCTCCCTCTCCCTCTCCCTCTCCCTCTCCCTTCCCTCTCCCTCTCCCTCTCTCTCCTCTCCTCTCTCTCTCTCTCTCTCTCTCTCTCTCTCTCTCTCTTCAAGGACATCGTATCCTTGAAGACTTCTCTGGAAAGATTTCAAACTTTTTTCGAGAAAGATTTTTCCGCGTTATAAATCTCAGCTGTGGTCACCACACCGATCATTCCTCTGCATCTTTCACCGTGACCGCATGAGCATCGGATGCGCTGAATCTACATTGTATGCGTTTGATCGCGTCGCGGAAGAAGTCGGCCTTGTATATAATCGCGATTTTACAAATTAAATAGTTAGGGGCATTAGCTCTATTATTGTCGGTTTTATCTATATATTTTTCTGTGCGTGTAGGTCGTTTATTCGGCGACTATTTTTAAGTGTGCAAATTAGGAATTTATGCATATTGCTTTACATCAATATTTTATTCCGCTTACAAAACTCGTCTTATAAGGAAGCTTGTATTTTATTTGATGCGTTAGTTTGCTTCATCAATTCAACTTGATTTATTGCGCCTCCTCTATGAGAAACCCAAATCAATGAATACTAATAATTACGCATCAAATAAAATACAAGCTTCCTTATAAGACGAGCTTTGTAAGCGGAATAAAATATTGATGAAGCAGATATGCATAAATTCCAATAAATACTATAATAATCAATAAGAATCCACTCCTTGATCACCTCAAGCAGAGTTTTTTCCGTGCGGTCTTGCACTGGCACAATAAAATTTTTTTTGTGCCACGTTCGTATCCACCAAAATCCACTTTCCCTCGATTATTCGGCCACGATTGTATTTCCTTTTGCCGATTTTTGCTTCGTCTATTTCGACGGATTATATTGGGCCCTCCAAGTTTCGCTGAATTCTTTTCGGCCCAATATATGCAAATCTATTATATTTAACATAACAACCCTGCTAAAAATAATCGCGTGACAATACGTATGACAACACATATGTGATCCTGCAGTAATCTCATATGAGAGCTTGATTAATTCGCGCACAGCTTCGTGTATGCGATCTCACATGACATTTCGTACCAAAATCTCATTTCAGCTTCACATGATTATCTTTTACGAGACTTCATATATATGACCCTCATATGAGATCTCTTATGTGATTCATTAACCATTTTATATAAAAAAATTTATTTTATACAATTAATAAAAACATTGCCAAGTGTAATTATAATAATTAGAGAATACTTAAATTTTAAAAAAGTTAGTTTTTTATTCAAGGTAAATCCTTATGTAATACATTTTACATATTTGCGCGCGTATGTATATATAATTATATACAGAATATCACAGTTTTTTAAGCTCTATCTTACGAAACACTACTCGGAATATCGCCTACTCTTGTTAACTTTTAATACCAGAATATATTTGTATATGAATAATTATATATCTTTGATGATGAATTGTACTACTGACGCGCATTTAAATATATTAATAAGTTGGAATGAATACATAATATTAAATATTTTTAACCTTTTCATAGTTCAGTTTGCGTAGATCTCGAATTTTGTAATTGATCTGCTTGTTCATATTTTGTAGAATTCTCTTCCTTTTGGAAGCATTTCCATACATCTCATTGAGATAGTCTTTGAATATTCCTATATAAAAGAAAAACAGTGTTAATAACGTCAATAAGTAGTATATATTTTACAATATGGTACATCGAGTAATTACTCCAAATAGTATTAAAAGAAAAAAGATGAATTAATTTAACATAAATTAATTCATCTTTTTTCTTTTAATATGATTTAATATGAAAAAATAAATTAAAATAAATTAAAAATAAATAATATAGATAATATTTTTTGATATTTATTTGACTACAAATATGTATTTAATCTGGTCTTTAAATGGTCAATAATTAGTTTCTTGTTTCAATTATAAACAATTATAGCATACGTACGACGTAAAAGTTTATATTTCGTCGGCGTGAAACGTTTTCTAGGAGATCTATCTTCTATCTCAGTAGTTATTCTTGATTTTTTGAAGCACCGATTTACTAAATTTTCTTTCGTCCAGAGAATTTCCAATAATTCTCTCAGGAATTTCCAATGACCGCGATGTTTCATGTATTCCCAGAATGCTAATTGAATCGTTCGTCCATAGCCAATATATATCTGAAAATTTATACAATAATTCATAAAATAATTTTTTGTACTGAGTTTTTAAAGACCAGATTAAATACATATTTCGAATCAAGTAAATATCGAAAAATATTTTCTATATTATTTATTTTTAAATTAAATCATTTTTTTCTTTTTAATACTTTAAGGGTAATTACTCGATGTACCATGCTGTAAAATATATACTACTTATTGACGTTAATACCTATATGAAAAAGTTTAAATAACTATACCTCATCGCCTTCGATGTCATAATTCTCTTCCCTCATTATTATCTATGATTTCTCTGTTTCGGGTTGAAGTCTATTGTTATACACATCCGCATATTCTTCATCAGAGTCACTTGGTTCAGCTAAAGAAATAATATTACTAAATAGATAGTTTTCAGATAAAGCAATAAAATGAAAATGAACCAAGTGTTGTAAATTGTCAAGAATGAAAAAAAATTCAACGTTAAATAATATAATGAGAAAATATGAGAAAATGTTTTGCAACAATTATACTTTAAAACCAATAAAGTTACATTTACTTATATTTTGTTAAATCATTTTAAATTTACGTCTTATTAATGCGCGCATTTAATACTAATAATAAAAACATATAAATTAGTATTTAAAATTAAAAATTAATTTAGAATATAAATTATACCTCTATTTTTTAGGCGATACAGTGTTCCTTCTTCTCATCCTGGTTGTGCGCTTTGGAGTGTTACCATTAACATTCTCTGCCCTCTCTGTACAGAAATATTATTTTAGTTTTTTATTACGATTTACGAATCAATAATTGCTATTGACATAATTACTTGGTCTATTTGGTGATGCTGTTAATGACTGATTTTGGTTACCGCGAGTTTCATTTCTGTCTTCACGCTGTTGAAATTCTTCTGGTGTGCCTGCTAATTGAGATGATTGCCGAGTGCAAGCTACCTCATTTTTGTCAGGATCCTTCTGTTTGCTTCTTATGCTGGTTGTGCGCTTTGGAGTGTTACCATTAACATTCTCTGTCCTCTCTGTACAGAAATATTATTTTAATTTTTTATTACAATTTACGAATCAATATAATTGCTATTGACATAATTACTTGGTCTATTTGGTGATGCTGTTAATGACTGATTTTGGTTACCGCGAGTTTCATTTCTGTCTTCACGCTGTTGAAGTTCTTCTGGTGTGCCTGCTAATTGAGATGATTGCCGAGTGCAAGGTACCTCATTTTTGTCAGAATCCTTCTGTTTGCTGCCAGAAGATAAATATATTTTCTTGACTGCTGCAACTTTTCTTTTGTAATCTGTATGAAATTTTTACAAAATATGTGTAATTATTATACACAATACAAAGTATAATAATGATGGTAATGAGTTTGATCAAATTACTGGTGACATGATTATTGTTAGAAGTATATTTTCCTGTGCCAGATACCTCATTTTTAGACGACTCTACTTCTGAATCGGTGTCCGACGTACTATGCGTATTGTACGATGTACTGGACTCGGGTGAGGATAGATTAGAGAGATCCGTATCTTCATTACTGTTATTTTTTGTACATAAATATTTTCTGTTTTTGAGATACTTCTTTAATTTATTTTGCCCATTTTTCATTTTTCCAAATTTTTGCATAGTTTTCTTCGTGATCTGTAATATATTACGTATAAGAATACAAATATGTAATATTTTTAATACCTCAAATTTGCATTATACACTTTTACCTTGGTTTTTTTGTTTTGGTGTTCCATCCGTTTCTATTTGCTTCATTTGCAACTGTTGCAATGCATCACTGCGACGAATTTTCGAAAATTTGTAGCGTCCTTCTTTATTTAATAAATCTTCTTTACCTTAAAAAAGTTTATGTTTACTACTAATTATTCCAAATACATTGTTATTAATTTTTTTACTTTGTTAAAGTATATCAAAAATATCTTTCTTAAATGTTCAAATTTTACGTTGTATAATTACTTAACATATTCTATCAATAGTAAATAAATGCGAATACTTACTTCCAACACATAAGACTTCACCTGGAGAAAACAAATACAGAAAATGTTGGACGACGGAATAATTCGTCCGAGCACGAGCCAGTGGAACGCGCCGATAATAGTTGTTGCTAAGAAACCTGACGCGTCCGGCAGAATAAAATTTCGCGTAGTGATCGATTTCAGAAAAATGAATGACCTCACCATGGGAGAATCCTTCCCCATGCCGAATATCACGGATATCCTCGATCAGCTAGGAAATGCGAAATATTTTTCCGTGCTAGACTTAGCCTTAGGGATATCATCAAATCCCGCTAGATGAAAGGCATAAACATAAGACGGCATTCTCTACTCCAGAAGGACACTTCGAGCACAACCGAATGCCCTTCGGTTTAAAAAATGCACCAGCTGCATTTCAGCGACTAATGTATGCAGTATTAGCCGGATTACTAGGATTGAAGTGCTTTGCATATATCGACGACATCAAGAGACACGGTAGTGTCTCGTGCCAAGTACACGCGGAGCGAGACCGACCGTGACTCTTTTACGCGACGCGACGGGTTGCGAGTACCCGAGATGTTGAGATCTCGATAACGAGTGAACGGATCAAGTTCTAAGTAGGCTTGATCGATAGTTTGGGGTCGAAAAGGGGGGGGGGGTATCTCTTATAATATTTTCCGCTACGAGCCCTACGAGCGGAGATATTGCGACGAAAAGTCCAAATGTGTGAAAATTTTATTTAAGATACTCCTCCTCCTCCTAACGCCGACGTCTTATGACATATATATAATCAGAAATGTCACTTTCACTTTTTCGACGCTGGCGGCGCAGGTATCGCCAGTTTCGATATCGCGCGCGTATTTCGATCGATCTAGTAGGTAAATTAAATTAGGTCGATAGACTTATCGGTCAGGAGGAAGGATTTCTATTTAGGTCAGGAGGAAGGATTTCTATTTAGGTAAATTAGGTATATATATAATACATATTGAGTCAATTGCTTCATGTTTATCTGGAGAGATTTCGTATCCTTACATCGTATTACCACCGCTGCCGGAAAAGAAGGTTCTTTACGCTTGGCAAAAAGTGCCGCTAGGGAATTTTTAAGTCGATTCTTATGAATCAAGCTTGAATTCGATGTCTAGGTATCCTAGGTTGCCGATGACGAGGTCCAGATAGTGCGCTTCATAGTTTTCGTTGTCCAGGTGTAATAATACGTTGAATTCGATGTCTACGTGTCCCAGGTTGCCGATGACGAGGTCCACATAGTGCGCTTCGTAGTTTTCGGTGTCCAGGTGTAATAATACGTTGAATGCGATGTTTAGGTGTCCCAGGTTGCCGATGACGATGTCTAGATAGTGAGCTCCGTAGTTTTCGGTGTCTACGTGTATTAATACCTTGAATTCGATGTCTAGGTGTCCCAGGTTGCCGATGACGAGGTCCACATAGTGCGCTCCGTAGTTTTCGGTGTCTACGTGTATTAATACCTTGAAATTGATGTCTAGGTGTCCCAGGTTGCTGATGACGAGGTCCAGATAGCGCGCTCCGTAGTTTTCGGTGTCTAGGTGTAATAATACCTCGAATTCGATGTCTACGTGTCCCAGGTTGCCGATGACGAGGTTCACATAGTGCGCTCCGTAGTATTCAGTGTTTACGTGTATTAATACTTTGAATTTGATGTCCACGTGTCCCAGGTTGCCGATTGCGGGATCCAGATAGTGCGCTTCATAGTTTTTGGTGTCCAGGTGTAATCGTACGTTGAATTCGATGTCTAGGTGTTCCAGGTTTCCGATGACGAGGTCCACATAGTGCGCTCCGTAGTTTTTGGTGTCTACGTGTATTAACCCTTAGTCTGTAAACGTTTTTTTGGCACCTTTAGTCTGTAAACCTGGGTCGTTTTCGTCCTGACGTTTTTTTTAAGTGTTAAAGTGTTACAAAAAATCTGAAAAAATTCATGGAGGTAATTCAAACCTTCAATTTGAAGTATCAATCATAAAATTATTAGCAATTTAATTTTTTCACATAATTTTTATTTAAAAGTGGAGCAACTACAACTACAACTGGTAAAATCATGTTTTACTCAAAAAATCATAACTTTAAGACAAATAAAGATATCGAAATGAATAAAAAAGGAAATTAAAGGGGAAAAGCGTATCTTTCATAAAAAAAATATTGCATGCAATTATTTTGAAATAAAGTGCTTAAGTGTTCGCCGCAAACCTCGTTTTTTCAAGAATTACGTGTCTCCTGTGACGGCCGGAGGGGGACTGGCGCCTTGAAACTCGGTAGGCGGGTTCTCGGGGAGCATAACTTTTTTTACGGATGCGCAGTGGCGCCCTCTTTACCCGTTTTCAAAAGTTACAACTACATTTGATTTTCGCCCGGAAGAAAACGACCCAGGTTTACAGACTAAGGGTTAATACCTTGAAATTGATGTCTACGTGTCCCAGGTTGCCGATGACGAGGTTCACATAGTGCGTTTTGTAGTTTTTGGTGTCTAGGTGTATTAATAACTTTAAATCTGAAAGTAGGACACGTAGATATCGAATTCGAGGTATTAATACACGTAGACACCGAAAACTACAGAGCGCACTATGTGGACCTCGTCATCGGCAACGTGGGACACCTAGACATCGAATTCAACGTATTATTACACCTGGACACCGAAAACTATGGAGCGCACTATCTGGAACCCGTCATCGGCAACCTGGAACACGTGGACATCGAATTCAAGGTATTAATACACCTGGACACCAAAAACTATGGAGCGCACTATGTGGACCTCGTTATCGGCAACCTGGGACACCTAGACATCAAATTCAAGCTTGATTCATAAGAATCGACTTAAAAATTCCCTAGCGGCAGAATTAAAATTATGTCATGACATAATAAAAATCCGCTGAATTAAAATTATGTCTAGACATAATAAAAATTGAACGAATAGTAACCTTTCGAAAGTAGAGGTTTTAAGCTTGAAATTTAAATTTTATTTATTTTTAACAAAGTTACCGCTGCTCGAATTTTGCCTATTTTTAAAAATAAATTTAGTGTTTCTTCAATTTTTGTGAGAAATGTATAATTTACTTTTACTTAAATATTATTAATTTTTATGTATTTGTTGTTATTGCTAATTTTGTGAATAATTAAAAAATAAAAAATAAAAATGTTTTGCAGATCCTTGCTTAACACTACAAAATAGGTGATATCAGTACAAAATTACCTTTTTCAAAAAAGGTAAAAAAAAGTGCCAAGTACACGCAATGTATTTTGTAAATTCAATCGAAAAATTATCTCACAAAATTGTCTCACAAAAATTGTCTCACAAAATTATTAAATTACAAAATTGTTATTTTATTCAATCCAAGTGATATCTACCTCGAAAAAACCTAAATAACAAGTGGTATCTATTTAAAAAAAAAATACGTGAAATCTTTTAATACTGCGCCAATTACAAAGAGAGAATATATATATATATATATACCTTAACAAAATTATTATTATATCACGAAATTGCGTTACCAAACTCAATCCAAGTGATATATACCTTAACAAAATTATATCACAAAATTGTTTTACCTAACTCAACCTAAGTGATATGTTATTTCAAAAAAATATATGAAATCTTTAAATTACGCCAACTACAAAGAGAATATATATATTGCTTTGAAAAATAATTGTAGTGCAACTACTCTTAAAAAATAAAACAAAATTGTGTTACCTAACTCAACCCAAGTGGTATGTATCTTTGTATTCCTGAGGATCTTTCTATCAACCCAAGTGGTAGTGTGTGTGTAGTTTTAATTCTCATTGATAAAATTATAATATTACAAAGAATCATTTAATCATTTTAATCACAAAGAATTAAAGAGGTAACATTATAAAATAAAAATATTTAATTAAAATAAAATAAATAAATTTTTCTTGTAAAAAACTTGGCGCTGCTTTTTTAAGATTAATCTAGACAAACTTGCATAGGTGCATAAGCATATGCATAAAGACATATGTGCAAAAGGAAATAGACCAATCCATCTCTTTATGCATATGCTTATGCACCTATGCAAGTTTGTCTAGATTAATCTTAAAAAAGCAGCGCCAAGTTTTTTACAAGAAAAATTTATTTATTTTATTTTAATTAAATATTTTTATTTTATAATGTTACCTCTTTAATTCTTTGTGATTAAAATGATTAAATGATTCTTTGTAATATTATAATTTTATCAATGAGAATTAAAACTACACACACACTACCACTTGGGTTGATAGAAAGATCCTCAGGAATACAAAGATACATACCACTTGGGTTGAGTTAGGTAACACAATTTTGTTTTATTTTTTAAGAGTAGTTGCACTACAATTATTTTTCAAAGCAATATATATATTCTCTTTGTAGTTGGCGTAATTTAAAGATTTCATATATTTTTTTGAAATAACATATCACTTAGGTTGAGTTAGGTAAAACAATTTTGTGATATAATTTTGTTAATCGTCATATACGGAGCATCGCTGACGGAGCATATCAAGCGATTAATCGCGGTACTGCTCAGACTCCGAAAATACAATCTCAAGCTACAACCGAACAAGTGTGCATTCCTGCGAAAAGAGGTCATTTATCTAGGGCATGTGATATCCGAAGACGGAATATCGCCAGACCCATCTAAGTTACAAGCAGTAAGACAGTTCCCGACCCCGAGAAAAGTGAAAGATATACAATCTTTCATCGGTCTGGCCGGATACTACAGGAAATTTATTGAAAATTTTTCAAAAATAGCCAAGCCTCTAACAAAGCTCACGAAGAAAGGAGAAAAGTTTCATTGGTCAATCGAACAGCAGAACGCATTCGATATATTGAAAGAGAAATTAACGACAGCACCGGTATTGAATTACCCGGACTTCAGCAAAGAGTTCGTGGTGACTACCGACGCGTCGGATTACGCCATCGGAGCCGTGCTCTCACAAGGGACAGTAGGCCAAGACCGACCGATAGCGTACGCCAGCCGAGTATTATGCAAGGCGGAGCAAAATTATAATACCACAGAAAAAGAGCTTTTAGCCATCGTGTGGGCGGTGAAACACTTCCGCCCCTATTTATATGGCGTTAGATTCAAAATCGTAACCGATCACAAGCCATTGATCTGGCTATTCAATGTAAATGATCCCGGCTCCAGACTGATAAGATGGAGGCTCAAGTTGGAGGAATACGATTACGAGATCGTACACAAAGCAGGAAAGAACAATGTGAATGCCGACGCACTAAGCCGAAATCCGATAGCGGAAACATCAGCGATAAATGTAGCGAAACAGGACGAGGACTCCCCGAGAGAGTACTCGGAGGAGGAAAAGCGGCAAATACTCTACGAATATCATGACTCGCCTACGGGAGGGCACCAAGGAGTCACGCGAACACTAAACCGTATCCGATTGCAGCACAGCTGGCGCGGAATTACGGTGGATGTAGAAGACTACATAAACAAATGCGAGTACTGTCAAAAAAATAAACTAAGTAGGAAAACGAAAATGCCAATGGTTATCACAGATACGCCCGAGCGACCATTCGAAAAATGCGCGCTCGACATAGTATAGGCCCGTTAACAGTCACGAATAACGGAAATAAATATCTCCTTACGTTTCAAGATAATCTTACGAAATTCAGCAAGGCAGTACCGGTAGAAAATCAGGAGGCGAATACAGTGGCAAAAGCTTTCGTAACGAAAGTAGTATTAGAACACGGAATTCCGGAGAAAATTCTCACGGACCAAGGAACAAACTTTACGAGTGAGATATTCAAGAACATGTGCAAGTTGCTGAAAATCGAAAAGATACAGACAACCGCATATCATCCCGAGAGTAACGGAGCGCTGGAAAGATCGCATCGTACTCTAGCCGAATATCTGAGGCATTACATAAACGAGGACCAAACCGATTGGGATGAGTGGATTCCCTACGCAATGTTCACTTATGTCACAATACGACGCCTCATACGACGACAGGACTGACACCGTTCGAACTCGTCTACGGACACCGAGCGAACCTACCGACAGCCCTAACGAGGCCCCCGAAATTAACGTATTCATACGAAGATTACGCGAAAGAACTACGAGAGCGAATCCGCGCCACGAATCAAGTCGCGAGAGAGCATACCAAAGAAGAAAAAGAAAAAGCAAAACAACAATTTAATAAAAAATGTAATAAAGAAACATTTAAAGTAGGAAATAAGGTATTGCTACACGACGAAACTGTACGACGCGGAAGATCGAAAAAGCTAGAATCACAATGGATAGGGGCATATGTGATCATAGAAAAACACAGCGGTGTAAATTTTACAATTAAGATAAAGCGCAAAACGATACGCGTACATACATGCAAACCGGTTAAAAGCATTTATCGAAGAGTAAAGCCCACACGAAACAGAACATTAATAATAAGCAGTAGAAATAGCAAGATACAATAAAAAGAATGGCAACTTACTGAAATACTACTCCCGACGAGGACGAATCAGGGCCACGTCCCTTTGTCCTGTTGCGGTGTGCAAGATCACCCGCAACGGACGGATAAGCACCCCGGTGTCAGGACGGGCCACTTCCGCGTACGGGGGGGGGGGGGGGGGAGATTGGGGCAACTCGCGTTCCGCCGTTACAGCAGCCGGCGCAAGATCTACCCAATACACACGTTGGCACGCGTCACAGGTGGAGGGTGCGAAATGTTGAGCACAACGGAAGCACCGCATAATTAATTAAAATAAGAAATAACCCACGAAGAAAAACGAAATCACTGGACTCTGTTCGAAGGTAGCAGCCAACTGACGCGACAGCGCGCAGAAAAAAGCAAGAGAGCTAACCGAGACGGACAAACATAGTCAGCAAAACCCACGTTAAATCGAAAAATAATATGATAAGAAAACTTACGTTAATGCCGACGGGGAGCACCAAGCATCTGACCAGTCAAAAAATAAATACGCAACTCGACGAGCAGCAAAAACAACGTCATTTGATCTGGCACTCGATCTGGTTCATAAGACAGAAACTCCCGAAAACCAACACGATGAAGGAAGGGATTGTGAACGCGGCTCCAAGTTTCCGACAAGTCGGGCACTACCAGCACAGGAGGGGTGGTCCCCTCCCCCTCATCAACAGCCCGGAGCTCCTCTGGGGTCGCAACACCCCTAACGGGTACAAACCGTTCGAGAGGAGTCATAATAAAAAAAAAATTACCAGACGTTACACGACAAAAGACAGTCTCGGACTAAAGTAACGCGCTAAAATATATAAAAACCAACAGCCGTAATCAGCAAAATACGATAAAAATAACTCCAATTCATACACCGAGAGGAAATAGACGAACAAATACTATTGATAACCGCTATCCTAGCTGACCTCACGACAGACATAAACGATATTACAGACTATCTAACATACGCACAAAATGACATTCTACTTACACGCGTACTTCCATTAGAGAATATAGTCGTAGAATTAAAGGAGGCAACCTCACACTTAACCAGAGGACTAAACTTTCCATTTAAAATCCAGACAGAAAATTGGAACACTATTCAAAAATACGTAGTCGTAAGCGCGTACTACGACAATGCGAACGTATACACTATCCTCGCGTTTCCAATAGTAGCATACTCGATATACGAAATTATAAAAATTACACCCGTACCAATACACAACGACCATAATGTATTCACACTACTAGAACCTTCACACACGCTAGTAGGAATAAACCGAGAAAATCATAATTATATAATATTAAAGGAAAGCGAATTAAATAAATGTACGCGAGAAACTACTAAATTTATATGCGATCAAAATTTTCCCGTATATTTTGTAACTGCGAATGCACCAAGCGAGGTGCAGCTTTATATAAAAGCGCCTAGATACATAGAAAACCGTGGACAACGCCACATCATCTCAAACGTAACATTTTGGATAACATTAGCCGAACCCCAAACATGGTTATATTCCACTCCAAAAATATCGGAAATAACAATTCAGTGTAATGAAATGCCAGAAAATAAAATTAAAATTGAAAAAACCGGAAAAATAACATTACGCGATAATTGTAAAATAACTACACCAGATATAATTTTAAAAACAAAAAACAGAATTTATACGAAACATGTACAAATGTATTTACCAGAATTAAATATAACTAATACCATAGAAAAAAGTATAACCTTAGACAACAAATTAGATTCCGAAAAAGAAATAAAGTTAGAACCAGTAATCAAAGATCCGTCGGAATTAACAAAATTAAGTTTAAGTCTAGATGAAATTAAAAAAAAAGTGGAAAATAACCAACCCAGCGTTTTTTCGAATAAGAATATTGTATATCCTGTAGGTTCCGCGACCATAATAGTAGTAGTAGTAAGCATTATACTTGTAATTATTTATGCAATAAAGAAAAAAGGGAATCATTAAGAATTTAAAAGGAGAAATCACAGCATACATATTAGCATATAAGAAAATTAGAGTGTAACCTCTCAGGAAAAAGAAAAACACAAATAAATAACGAAAAACTTCGAATGCCTCAGTTTTTCTTTTTCCGCGGGGGAAGGGATGTTGTGAGCGCACAACGTATTCGCGATAAAGAATGGCACCTGGCAACACCGAGGGCCGGATTACCTGGTAATCCGACCCTAGCGACGAGGACCGATGACGCGGAAGCCAGCACGCGTCGCGGCAATGACCATATATGGTCATTCGGGATTTCACCAGCCCGCTAGGACGTTGATCGCGAAGTCAAAATCGCTGACTGCTAAGTCAGCGATGCCGAGGCGATAAAAGCCCGCCCTTCCAAGGAACGGCGGGCAGTCTAGAACGTAAGACTAATCGCGCACGACCGAACGTAACAATTATTCTATAGTGAGCGCCCGCAAGTCAGGGCAGTGAATCAAGATAACATTTGTGTCGTTTTAATAAAGGCTTTATTAAACCCTCGCTCAAACAAGAATCTGGCAGAGTTATTCTCGAATCCTTCCTCCCGGCGGATCCAAACGAACTCTGTGCCGACCTCTCGATCCAAGGAACGGCACAACAGGAAGTAGCTTATAACACTTTTTTGTAGAAACTTAAGAAAATTAATCCACATTCCCAATTCTTTCAACGTTAATGGTAAATAAAACTTTTCGTATTTTATCTTCGAAACATAGCTGTTGAACGACATAATGCTGTTATGCTGTCGTCGAACAATTACATCTCTTCCATTAGGGAGATTCGATACATTCACATTTCCTTAATAAGCGGATTAATGAGCTGGGCTGTGAATTAAATGCGCAGGGGCGAACGGTTTGGCGAGCCCGAGAGACTTTCAGACACCGGTGGCTTGGTACGATGATCGCGAGATCGATTACGAGATCATATGTAAATACCAGGGAAAGCTGTTCGTGGCCAATCAAGGTCACAGTCCCTTTGACGTCGTCGCATGGCACGGCAATTACGTACCGTACAAATACGATCTCAATAGGTTCATGGTCATCAATTCCGTTTCCTTTGATCACTGCGTGAGTATAAACAATATACATATATATATAACGCAAGGGAAAAGCTTATTAACGATTTAATATTATCTTCAATAGTAAATTGCGTTACTGCTTCTTCTTTAATTTTCTTTAGCATTTTACATTTTTGTGTTTTAACGTAACAAACATACGTGCGATAAGTAAGATTTTTTTTTAATTCTTCTACACATATCCATCGGATGTTTCGGATTTTATCATGCTCACTCTCGGAATGTTAAGTAGCTCAATTAATTCCGCAGGATCCTTCCATCTTCACCGTGTTGACGTGCCCCACTAACAAGCCTGGAACCGCCGCGGCCGACTTTGTTATCTTTCCACCCCGATGGTCCGTACAGGAGCACACTTTCCGACCCCCTTATTATCATCGTAAGTATATTCCTAGAAAGTACATACCTTTTGCGTTCATATTATATATATACGCGCCGATGTACAGATGAAACTGATCTGTGTAAACTTTTCTTAACGCGATTTAACGAGGAAAATTAAAGTGTATGCCAATAATATTTAATAAGATTACTGGATTACTTCTATAAGTGCTTCATAATTTCCAGTAGTTTGTTTAAATTTATAATTAAGCAAGAAAAAGATGCTAATTTTTTTGATAAATATCGTTCCAAATTATAGGAATATGTAAAAAATTGTAGAAATTATAGTTAAAGATTAGATATTGTATTTAAGGGTCTTTATTAGATATTATATTTTTATATAGATATTGTATTTAAGGGTATTTAAGGTAAACGTCTTAGATACTTGACATATCTTTCAAGTCTCTTTTAGATTGGTTCTTTGGTTTGCTTGGTAACCGCTTGGTACCTATCTTGATTAAACTACCGATTCGACGATCCGTGACGCGTTTACTAAACACGGTATACCACCAAGAAATTGCGGATTCTGCGGCTCTTTTCCCTGTCGCCGATCCCGTGGGGTCGATTACACGCGGCAAGAGTTCGAGCGCGAGTGCACCGTCGTACTCGACTCGGCGGCGTCTTCGTTCCAGAAGAGCGCCCCTGAAAATTGTGCAACCGAGTTGGCTCGGAGAAAACTCGAAATTTTTCCCGGCGACCGATCGCACAATGTCTCTTTCCCCGGTAGGTCGTTTCACCGATTTCCTGTCACTGCCGATCGCAATATGATGCCGATCGATTATGACGAGACGGGACGGGCCACTTTCGTTCGACGTCGCGGTTATCCTCGTCATATTCCGCTGCGTTATCGCGCTCTCTTGTTGAGAAAGTCCATCGCGTGCAAGGAGAAAGACGGGTAGGCACGATGTGCCTATCAACGAGGTTGCATTCTTACGAGTTGAGTAATTGAAAACCACAAGAAGCGGCCATTATCGGTGTCTTCAATGTGTACCATTCCGTGGTACAGAAGTTACGTGCAAAATTATAGGATCGATCGGAGTAATTGTGACAGCGGACTATAAACGCGCTGTGATAGTTTCCAATTCTAAAATTAATGCCGATTATCGGGAATCTTATTAAAATTGACGAAGGCTCGCTTAATAGCTGTGATAAATAAGCGGAGAGAATAATTGGCATTTTTGTTATCGGCGAATATCGAAAGTGTGTACATATACATATATATGCGTTTATTATGAAGGAAATTATATATACTTATTCCGTAATTATTCTGAAATCGATGGAAAACGGCTACGAAAACGTGACTAAAAATTGTATTCTTGTGAGACACTTTTATTACTTTCTATAAAAGTATTTCATGAAATAAAATTCAATGATAAAATTGGTTAAAGATAACTTCTCTTTAATCTTAATTTTATGAGTAATTTTATGAGTAAAGATTTCTAATATAGATTTTCTATTATTTATACTTCTATTAATTTCATACTTCTTACTTAATTCTTTAATCCAGTTAATTCACTTCGTATTTAGTTCTATTTCATTTTTCTTATTTTCAATATTTCTAGAACACTGGAATTTAATTAATATAATAGTTCAATTAATTAAATCTTTTTTATATACATTGCATTGATATTTATACAATTTTGCTAATGTGAAACCGCGCAACAACAACGTACGAGGCTACAAGCAATACGTATCTCGAAATATGTTTGAGCACCAGTAAGAGTAGCCGTTCGCTGCTTTCTCCGAGATTTGATAAGCGGCCAGTATAGCGGCGTATTCAACGCGGGCCATTCTCCACGTTAATGAATAAATCGGCGGCGCGTGGAGAGCGATAATATGCAAAATACACGTAATTTCCATTGCAGATCCGGCCGCTGCGTCTTGTTGCGCGATCGCGAATTGCTCGTGACGTATATACGCGCCCGCATGTCGACTTGTCGATGGTATCCATCGACGATGAGGATTAACGTTGACGGATTAAGTCGGTCCATTGTTGATACTAAACGAATCATTCAGCATCTGCCAACACCGAGTTATGCGTTTCGCGAGAAGTTTTGTCGATATAATGATATTTGACATTTATAAAGTCAAATCGTAGCTGTTATTTACAAAGAATTTTATCGACGAATGTTGGAACTTGTATGAGCGAGTATTGATACATTCCAATAATTTTTTCTTGTATTTTTTTAAACAAGACGCGAATATTTCGCAGAATTAATTTGCACTATTGACGCAGTTAACGATTCAGCTGTTTATTTTGAAATTTAACTAGTTTAGATAATTTGAAAGAGACAATGAGCTATTTTTATCTTTTTTTATCTTTTTTTAAAACGTAATTTATGTTATACTTGTGGCTTATAGGTATATTATCGAACGTTCACGTTATCTATAAATATGTTATTTAAATGTCATTACTATTCGAGCAGAATTATTCGCTGTGGTATCTTTTCCTACGCGTAACGAAATCTTTTTGAAATTGTTAAAATTATATTAAAAATTATTAAATTTAATCCTTACACACTTTATAAAAAAATAAATTTTAGGAAATTACGGTATACATTAGTTTCTCATCTAATAAAATTGGAAATAAAATACTAAAAAGTAACTTTTTCCTAATAATTAATTAATATTATTAGGTATTTACTATATGTTTATCTATCTTTTTCTTTATCTAATTTCTTTTACAATAACTTATATTCGTAACATATAACGTATATTCAATAAGCCTGGCATTCTGCTATCGGATTCTCAGGAAACTGCATGAGCGAATTTATGGGATTAATAAAGGGCCGCTACGAGGCAAAGGAGGATGGTTTTTCTGCCGGTGGTGCATCGCTACATTCCATTATGACTCCGCACGGTCCCGATAAACAATTCTTCGAGGCTGCGTCCAACAGCGAGCTGGTGCCAGAACGGATCGCTGACGATACACAGGCCTTTATGTTCGAGACCTCGTATAGCATGGCCGTGACAGAATGGGCCAGTAAGCTTTGCAATAAGCTGGACGACGACTACTACAAATGCTGGCAGGGTCTACAAAAGCATTTCGATCTCACTGATAAACAGGCCAAAATTGCTTAACAAGTATGTTGAACAACATATCCACGTCTCTATCTTAACGTATTCACGAGGGAGACACTGTTGTCTCAGCTCTTAAAATAAATTTTTTACATCTCTTTTTCTCTCTTATTATTTTTGGACATTTTATTTTAGCAACTCTGTGTCATCTTCGAGAAAAGAAAAAAAAATATTTTGATGATTTATTTTGATGAAAAGAAAAAAACAAGCAAGTGAGAGCTTTTTTTGTTTTTTCTTTCAATAGCAACCAAAAGTCTTTCAGATATTTCTTATTAATAAATTATTATTATTATTGGTAATATATTGATATTTTTGTTATTGAAGGAGTGCGCTTTGCGATCTTTGTCTTTTTTGGTCGCCTCTTTTATGGGGTGTCGCATCCACGAAGATATCGTGCGAAACCTGCAAAGTTATCTGGTGCGTGTAAGCTGGGACTGATTATAAATTCGCCAACATCGCGTATGAAGAGTGTTACCGGGTGCAAGAAACTTTTAATCGCATCTACCTGTTACCGAAGTCAATTCTCGATATGCAATTTGAAAGTATGTTAAAGGCCGTAGCCGGATAAGAAGGGTCAATGTGCCCCCACACGGATCATGCTCATTTTTTTTGCTTTGATTGCTGTCAGTGTCACTTACAATTTAGTCAAATATTAGCCCTTAATATTGAACCGTTTTGCTGTAAAAAATAAAAATAAAAATTTCGAAAATAATTCATATCTTTTGATCGGCTTAACCGATTTTGATGAAATTTTAATATGTTGTAGATATCATTGAGACACATTTGTGGAAAATTCGGGAAAGGTTTCTGATGACAGAAACATTGATAAAAAAAATAAATAAATGTTCTTGATTTTTTTTAGTCCCGATATCTTTCTTGTACAATTACGAAAAAATTTTTCTAGAATCTTGGAGTAGTTTCCTATCGGACATAATTTTTTGGAAGCGATAAAATGGGTAGGCGGTACTTTTAAAAAATAAAATATTTTTATTTATTTTTTTTAAATATGATATGCTCTTCGTACCATTGCCATATTTTTTTGGTAAACTTTTGAGACGGTATTCTATAACAAGTAATTTTTTCGAACCAATAAAATAGGTAGAACCCTTGGGAAAATTTACCTTAGAAATCTTTAAAAAAAATCTTAAAACTTACTTTAAAGAAAAATTTAAGGTAAATTTGGACACTTTAAAACTATTGTTTAAGGTAATCTTATAACTATAAGGCAACTTACTTCGTAGCCTCTCCTTCGTATAAATGCTAGAGGAAAAACTAATATTTACCCGACAAAAAAAATTATTTATTTCGAAATTTTATTACTATTTTTTAACTAAATTTGTTTCTTAAGATGCAGTCTATGATTATAAATATTTTCTCGTATTTGAAAAAACACTTACCTTGGTGGGATTCGAACTCGGGACCTCTGGATCGTGAGCCAACTGCCTTACGTGGTAGACTACTTCTTAATTTAATGTAAGTGTTATATATAGTCTACATATGTCATAACCAACGCAAATATATAATTTTTCAAAAATTATCTTAAGAAACAAATTCAGTTTAATAATTATTTCAGGGATAAGTAAATTTTAAGGTAAGTATTAAAGCACTTTAAAAATTCCAGATGCAATATAGAAATAATAATAAAGAAAATAACTTAAAAGTTATCCTCTATAACTGTAAACCTTATAACTTTAAAATACTTATAACTTTAACTTTATAACTTTAAACCTTGAAGATTTAACCACATGAAATAAATCTTCTTAAAAGTTTGCTTCCTTGTAACTTTTAAGTTAAGATCGAGATTTATAAAAAAACTTTAAAGTTTAATGTTTTCTTATAATTACCTAAGATTTATTAAAATTACTTTAAAGCTACTTTTCCACTCCTTTAGAGTACCAGAATACTATTTTAAAGTCAGTTTTTAAAACCTTTGGTTTTCTAAGATTATTTTACAGTCAGTTTTAAAATACTTTAAAATTTCTTAAATTACTTTAGATTAACCTTTTACACACTATAATTTACCTAAAAATTTCTTAAGTAAACTCTTAAATTTTTAAGATTACTTTTAAGAACTTTAATTTTATTTAAAGTATATTTTCCCAAGGGAAGGTACTTTAAAAAACAAAATATTTTTTTTCAAAATTATTATAGTTTTTTGGTACCATCGCCATATTTTTGTTTAGAATTTGGAATGGAATCCTACAACAAGTAATTTTCCGGAATCAATTAAATAAATAGATGCAGGTACTAAAAAAATAATAAAATAAAGTAAAATGAAATAATTATGAAAGGATAAACTATAATCGTATTAAATCAAATGTTTATTAATGAAGTACACATACACATTCGTTCACATAATCACTCTCATACTATTATTTACACTATTTATAGTTATATTCATATGGATGGACTAATCTTCAGCATTATCTTCATTGATAATGGGCGTGATGCCGTCTGTTTTAAATATATTTAAATATAAAAAAATATTGATGATAGTGATGAAGTTTAGTCCATCCATATGACTATAAATAGTGTAAATAATAGTATGAGAGTGATTATGTGAACGAATGTGTATGTGTACGTCATTATTTTGAGCGTATGTGTACATGTATGTGTATGTGTACTTCATTAAAATAAACATTTGATTTAATACGATTATAGTTTATCCTTTCATAATTATTTCAATTTACTTTATTTTATTATTTTTTTAGTACCTGCATCTATTTATTTAATCGATTCCGGAAAATTACTTGTTGTAGGATTCCATTCCAAGATTCTAAACAAAAATATGGCTATGATACCAAAAAACTATGATAATTTTGAAAAAAAATATTTTGTTTTTTAAAGTACCTTATACCCATTTTGTTAGTTCGAAAAAATTACTTGTTATAGAATACCGTCTCAAAAGTTTACAAAAAAATATGGCAATGGTACGAAGAGCATATCATAATTTAGAAAAATAAAAAACAATAATTTATTTTTTTTAACTTCCGCCTACCTATTTTATTGGTTCGAAAAAATTAGTTGTTGTAGAATACTATCCCAAAATTCTACATAAAATATATGGCGATCGTACCAAAAGCATATCATATTTAAAAAAAATAAATAAAAATATTTTATTTTTTAAAAGTACCGCCTACCCATTTTATCGCTTCCAAAAAATTATGTCCGATAGGAAACTACTCCAAGATTCTAGAAAAATTTTTTCGTAATTGTACAAGAAAGATATCGGACTAAAAAAAATCAAGAACATTTATTTATTTTTTTTATCAATGTTTCTGTCATCAGAAACCTTTCCCGAATTTTCCACAAATGTGTCTCAATGATATCTACAACATATTAAAATTTCATCAAAATCGGTTAAGCCGATCAAAAGATATGAATTATTTTCGAAATTTTTATTTTTATTTTTTACAGCAAAACGGTTCAATATTAAGGGTTAATATTTGACTAAATTGTAAGTGACACTGACAGCAATCAAAGCAAAAAAAATGAGCATGATCCGTGTGGGGGCACATTGACCCTTCTTAACCGGCTACGGCCTTTGTTTCTTAAGATGCAGTCTATGATTATAAATATTTTCTCGTATTTGAAAAACACACTTACCTTGGTGGGATTCGAACTCGGGACCTCTGGATCGTGAGCCAACTGCCTTACGTGGTAGACTACTTCTTAATTTGATGTAAGTGTTATATATAGTCTACATATGTCATAACCAGCGCAAATATATAATTTTCCAAAAATCATCTTAAGAAACAAATTCAGTTTAAAAAGAGTAATAAAATTTTGAATTGGATATGTGATATAATATTTCTTAATGTCTCGTGGTGCAAGTGTGGTGAAAAAGGGAACTTGTCTTTTTAAGTATACTGTTGAAACAACACGCATAAGTTAAAATCAGCTTTAAGTATTACCTTTATAAAAAGTAAAGTTAAAGTATATTTATAAGTATTACGTTTGTTAAAAGTAAATTTAAAGTATATTTGCGACTTGCTTATAAAGTTTTTATTGAGGTTAATAACTTAAAGAAAACTTTACGCTCGGCTGTCAGTATACTATTAGTCTACTATTATACTATTAGTATACTATTATTACGGCTAGTATACTTTATAATACTTTAAAATACTTTAAGTAACTTTAAAAAACTTTAAGTAAATTTTCCTAAGGGTTTACTTCATATAAATTGATATTTTATATCTTGTACTTTCCATTAAATTTTATTTTGTATATATTTTACAAACTACCTTTAACCTGTCATAATCTTCTACACTATCTAATTGTAAGACGAGTTTATCGAATTATTTTTTCTAATTTTCCTATTTTTCACTCATTTTTATTGCGAGGCCATTCTAGAGTTAGGGCCGATATCACAGTCTCCGATTAACGTGACCCTCCGATTAAACTCACTCTTCGTCTCTTTCTAGGGGGACAGTTAGAAAGAGATGCAGAGTGAGTTTAATCGGAGGATCACGTTAATCGGAGACTGTGATATCGGCCCTTAGTTTAGAATCAAATGTCAAAGTCCGTTATGTGGCGTGATTATAGTTGTGACATAATTTATTAGAATGTGAATCAGCACTTCTCAAAATAAATGCGGTTTCTTCGTTTTACACACATTTTTTAATTGATTCTAAACGAAACTTGGATATTTTCCGTTCAAACGAAAGTTATCGCCAAGTCAACTTATTCGGTCGTCTTGACATGAGTCGATTATACTAACAGATTCTCTAATTTAATCATTTGACGTTCGTAGACCTAAGTGATACACGGTACATTCTTCTTGTAGGTCTCCAAATGTATAGCTTCACTGAATTTAAATGAAATGCTTAAGCATGTTTATGACGTCAATTCGCTTAATTAAAGTTTTTTTTATACAAGACGACTATTGTTTATTGCGATCTGCTATCTGTTACATTTCATAATTTTATTTTACTTTCTACTGTATTCTATACATTTTAAATATCTTCTACATCCTATATATTAAGACTACAGCAATTTTGAGAGATACTTTCTAAATTTCTAAAATATTGTACGTATTCCTTTAAATTCAATTTTGTGTACAAAATATATATTTTTTATGTGATATTACTCATTCTAATAAATATACTTGAAATAATACTATTATTTTACTTCTTTTTCATGGCATTATATTAAATTTTTTTTTGTGTTTTTCAAATAAATATTAATTATTTGCATGGTCTGATCAGATCAAGGAAGCGCAAGGTGACAATTTATTTAAATTTATTTAAAATGGGAACGTATGCATGATGTAAGTCTGATCTACAATGTGTTCTTTGTTTCCTGTTTTTTGCTCTTTTAACCTCTCTACGACTATCTCGTATTTCGCAATTCCGTCGCGTAACGCGATGTTTTTTGTTCCCTGTCGTCCAAGATAAAAATTGACGAATTTCAGAAGAGACTAGATAGTCGCAAAGAGGTTAAGAGCAGAAAACAGGAAGCAATAAAGAACACATTGTAGATTAGCCTGTAGGAATTCGGTAAACATGTATCTAAACGACTGGTTTCAGAAATGATTAACATCAAATTACATAATAATTCTAATTTACAAAAGGATACCGAATTCCTACATTATAATGTAGGAATTCGGTATCCTTTTGTAAATTTCTACGCCTCTCATTACGCTATCTGTTACATTTCATAATTTTATTTTACTTTCTACTGTATTTTATACATTTTCAATATCTTCTACATCCTATATATTAAGACTACAGCAATTTTGAGAGATACTTTCTAAATTTCTAAAATATTGTACGTATTCCTTTAAATTCAATTTTGTGTACAAAATATATATATTTTATGTGATATTACTCATTCTAATAAATATACTTGAAATAATACTATTATTTTACTTCTTTTTCATGGCATTATATTTAATTTTTTTTTGTGTTTTTCAAATAAATATTAATTATTTGCATGGTCTGATCAGATCAAGGAAGCGCAAGGTGACAATTTATTTAAATTTATTTAAAATGGGAACGTATGCATGATGTAAGCCTGATCTACAATGTGAATTCTTAGCATTCCATGGTAATGGACTCTCGAGGGAACCTTTCATTTTCGATAGAGTGACGGACCTTGTGTCGAAAAAAATAAATAATTCTGCGCCAAGGAATGTATTAGCATGCTCGGTTCGAACAAGAACATACATTCGATTAAGGCACCTTAATTTAGAAATAAAAAAAAATAATACTGTTAAAAAAGTCGAGAAAAAAACAAAACATATATGCAATAAAGTTTATATTTAAATTGTTATTTTATTCAAGTATACATTTTATTAAAAATTATTAAATGTTATTAAATGTGTATTTTAGTAATTACAAAAAACGTTACCTAATTTTATTCTGTTTGAATAAAATATTTATTTTTTTTCGTTACATATGTCTTTTAATTATTACCTAAGTAAATTGCGTTTCAACCGAAGTTTCAACCCTTCCTCCTCACACTATAATTCAGAATCTACACTGTGGACGTGCGGTAATCAAATTACGTAATACAATACTACTATTACTCCCTCCCTACCCCTTCCAGTGCCTTCCCTCCGGCCCCTCCCCCTGATCCGCTTCGTCATCGTCCGTGCGCATCAGTAGTTTTTCCTCCATCCTCTCCGCGATCTCGTCCCCAGCCGACTTCCTTGTCCTCCCACTTTCCTCCTCATAAGAGAGGGCTATAAAAAGACTATAAAAAGGTAAACGGGCGGTAAATTCATCAGTCGATTTTGAACCACGGTCTTAAAAAAGTGTGTCGAACAGGAAGATCTGCAGAGAATATTTTTTTATATATTGTGAGTATACTATAGAATATCTCCTGGTATATTATCAGTATACTTATAAAATATTTTGAGCATATTATTAATTTATATATAATTGGAATATATAGGTGTAAGGTAAAAAAGTAGGTATTTTATGTAAAAAATAAATAAAAATGTGAAATTATTTAATTCATATATAAACAAAGCTTTAGACAAAAATGTTATTTCACACTTTTTATTCATTTTTATATAAAGTATCTACTTTTTGATATAAAAATGTCTCTCATTTTACATTGCATATATATTTGATATCACATAAATCATATACATATATGTTCATATCACATAAATCACATATATTTCTACATTTTATAAAATATATGTATCATATAATCGGAATTTATACGACATAATCCGAATTTCTCGGATAAAAGATTCAATACGGCAATAGTGAATATTAAACAACTAAAATTAATCAGTTCTATATTCTCGAAGTCTTATTATTATTCAAAGAAATAACTTTCGCAGTCCTTCAATTGACTCGTTCTACAAAAGCTTTTAAAAAACTGACGACACGCTCGGTACAATTAATAACATTAAAGTTAGTCTAGTTTTCTACATTTTTGAAATATAATTAAAGAACAGAACTAAATAAAAGAGAAATAGTTACAAAAACTTAATTATGAGGACATATTAATAGCGAATATTAAACAACTAAAATCAATCACTTCTATATTCTCGAAGTCTTATTATTATTCAAAAAAATAACTTTCGCGGTCCTTCAATTGACTCGTTCTAAAAATATACAAGCTGCGATACTCCGATTTGAATTTTGATAACAAATTTCGTTGACTAAAAGTTGACTTCGCCAGATTGGCCAAAGAAAAATATTAAAATTGAGGTCGCTTATATTCCAGGATACCCTATATTCGAGGCTAACTCAAACGAATTCTTTGTAGAAAAATAAAAAAATGTGCGGATCAATCCTCTCTGTTTGCGATTGCAAAAAATACCTCTTCATTCGCACTTCCTTGAAATCTCTTTTTTCTTTGGCAGTCCGTTCTTTGGCATGAGCTAACCATGTTTTTATCGGGGCTGATATCTGATCATCTGTTGCATACGTATGAGCCTTTCGTATCACACCTGGAACATATTAATTAGTATTATATATTACATAAAATATATTACTTAAAATATTGTGGCAATAATAAAATGATCATAAATAAAGTGATATTTAAAATAACAATATAAATTAATATTATCAAAATTTACATGTTAATAAAATTAGAAACGGAAATATTGAGCAAAATACAAATAATATTTTAGATGAAATATTGAATGTGATAAATTAAAAACCTGAACATTCCAGACCGTGATAATATAATATCTTTATCAATTAGAAAACGTTGAAAATTAAATAAACTGTAATTAATAATTAAAAATTTTGCTATCCTTAAATTATTCAGTAGTTTCTGCAATTCTTTTATGTGTGGGAAATTAATGTAGATATCCTAAAATATTATGAATATAATACTCAAAATTCTATAAGTTTTACTGTAATTTATCTTTCTTTTAAAAGGTGCTTAATAAAATAAATAGAATAAAATACAGAATACATTACATTTAGTACCATGTTCTATGAGCAGAAATAAGAAAAAAATGTTACATAAACATACATCTCCAAAATGCTTCATTAGAAAGTTATAACCAAAATACGAAATGTATAAAAAACAATTTTATTTAAGTTTGTATTTTAAAGTACCGTCCTTCTCTCTCTCTCTCTCTCTCTCTCTCTCTCTCTCTCTCTCTCTCTCTCTCTCTCTCTCTCTCTCTCTCTCTCTCTCTCTCTCTCTCTCTCTCTCCTGTCTATCCCTGTTAATACAAGCTATACAATGTAATATTGAATTTATCACTCTAGAGATTTTATGTAAATTTTGCTTTATTTCTACAGCTGTATACAAACTTCCACTTTTTGGGACAATGTTCTACATGGTATATATATTGCTTGGTACTATTAATCATAAAAGTTTTCACAACTACCTTCAATCATTTTAAATAACAAATACAATTAGAAGGATAAAATAATTGGCATGTTACTTATTCATGGCAATAAGTTCATGGTGGAACCAACAGATAGGGCCTATTAGTTTAGCAGAAACCTCGCTGTCGCATATTAGGAGCCTATCTCATAATAGGGGACTTTCCTCTACAATTTAAAATTATTTTTAATTAAACGGAATTTAAATTATAGAAATTTTTGTTCGTGTTTAAAAAACGCAAAAAATTATGGATACAGAAAATCTTGTTGACTTTATGTTGAAAATTCATCTATGACGAATAACAATGGTCTGCATGATTTGATTTACACGTTCTTGGGATATTTTTGCCTGAAAATAACAATAAAAATGAATTAATAAAAATTGAGTATTATTAATAATAAATGAAACATGCAGCTATAACAAATACTTAAGTTCTTGTGATAATTTTGCCTGAAAATACAAAAAAATTTGATTAATGAAAATTGAATATTATTAATAAATAATATTAATAATAAATGAAACATGCAGGTATAAAAAATACTTCCTTAACTGCATTAAATATGTCAGACAAAAATATCGAAAAAGATTTTTAATTTATTTCGAATTGCAACATTTTTCGTTATAAACTAATTTAATTTTGATGTTTACTAGCCAAAGGCTAATTAAAATTTAAAAAAAATTAAGCAGCTGTCTTCTGAATTATCAAAAGAAAAAAATTATATGTAAAGGGAAAAAGAAAAATAACAATTTAATGAATGACAATTTAATTATATTATGCGATTAAGATTATCAATTTTTTAACAAAAATAATTTTTTATAAAATTAGAATATTAATAAAAACGAAGAATATTAAATTAAGAAAAATCAAATTGTATACATCACTTATTTAATATAAAAAAAAAATAATTTTTTATAAAATTAGAATATTAGCAAAAACGAAGAATATTAAATTAAGAAAAATCAAATTGTATACACCACTTATTTAATATAAATATGCATTGCTATTGTTTTACTAGATTGCACGTTCACAGTCTTTGGTTTATTTAAAAAATTACATTTATTAAAGATGATCTTAATTTAAACAGACAATATCTAACGATCAATTTATTTTTTAAGTTGTGACAATTAGGAATAGAATAAAAGAGTTTCTGAATTTGAGACATAAAGTATTGTTTAGCATTTAGAGTTGAATCTGATAAGACTCTCTGCAAGTGGTTTCTAAAAATTTGTTCCATTGCTAAAAAAAATTTTAATGAAATTTCATTAATAAAATATAATGACTCGGCGTTGCTAATACGTTTTAAACGTGTTAATTTGGCATAAATATATCTTGTACTTTTTTTGATCCCACTGCTTGTACACATATTGCACAATATTTTTCCCTTCTTACGATCCATTGTAATATATAACATAAAATATTTTGTTCAATATTGTTAAGTTGAATTGTTACATTGATAGTTGGTGTAGAATCTTGTATAATCATACTTTTATACTTTGATTACTATTTAGATTTGTGTTATTATTATTACTATTATTATTATGCTTATTATAATTACCATTAATATTATTATTATTAATGATATTACAGTTATTTTCCTTATTGCCGTCCTCTTCTTCTTCCTTCGTTTCATCATTAGTTCTAGTCTTTTTTGTCTTTCTCTTTTCTAAAATTTCTAAAAACTCTGATAAAAAAGTTCGATCATCTTCCTCATAATTGCCGTGGCTTACATTTGCCATATATTGTGATATTGTGATTAGCTTTAAATCATTTTTAAATTGAATGGAATTTGGTGTAGGATGTTTTTGCCGTACAATGCAAAAAACATTTTCTAAGCAATCTTGGCTGAATCTCGAACCCATAACAAAATCAAAACCTTTATTCAGTAAATATTCTGATACTTGAATATATGACGTAGTGGATATCACAGCTGATGTTTGAAATGGTTTCCAACTTTGATCCTTTCCAACTTTTAATTCAGAAAAAAAAGTTATAGCTTCTTTGAGAAATGTTATGGTTTTATATACTCCTTTATATTATTTTTCCCCAAAGCAAAGAGAGGATGGCGCGCAGTCATTATTTGAAACCAATGAGCAATATATTTTACGAACCACGACGTAGACTTATATGAAACTTTGTTTTTTCTTCAGCTAAAAAATTTAATGCTGAGCTAACATCATAATTCAATACGTTAGATGCGAAAAAATTGTATTCTTATCTTAAGAATATACCACTTATCTTTATAATATTTTATAAATGTCGATATAACATTTCTAAATGTCAAAAATAACACGATGAATGAGTTATTTTAACACAAAATTGAGAGTGGACTTCCATTGACACAAAATTTTTTACTGTGTACCACTTATCTTTATAATATTTTCCACTAAAATAAGCGCCAAGAGGATCCGCTTAGTTTAAGAGAGAAATCCTCTAAAGATATTCTTAAATTTCAGATATTCTTAATGTGTAAGAATATATACTAAAGATATTCTTAAGTATCAGATATTCTTAAAATGTAAGAATATATACTAAATGGAATGTTTTCTTATTATTCACTGAGAGAAACGTTTTATTACTATGTGAACCAACATTTTTTGCTGCAAAAGCTAATTAATTTTGCAATAATAGCAAAACCTTTTATTGCAATAGCAAAGTTCAGTAAAACTTTGCTATTATTGCAAAATTAATTAGCTCTTGCAGCAAAAATGTTGGTTGTTCACATAGTAACAAAACCTTTCTCTCAGTGTTATATTATTTTATTATTTATTATTTGGGATTATTGACCATGATAACATAAAACAGTTCTACAAATAAATATTCGCTATTTATTAAATGAACGCATACATATTGCAACTGTCGTTTAGTCTTTCGTATTGTATGCTACGCACCTTCCTTGCATCCTGACGAGGACTTTAGACGCGGCATTTATGCCTTATACTTCTTACAAATATACATTTTATTAAAATAAGAAAAGTTCTGCAACGTAAAACGAAATCGTGGAATAGCCTTAAGCACTAGATTTTCTTTGAAACTAATTCAATTAAGGAACTAAGTATACTTGTTACTCGAGGAATATTATCATCCTCTTTAAGATACAAATCGTAAAAATACTTCTGAATAAAAAGCCAGACTGCTCGGCACTCCTCTTGATATGCAGCGTCCAGCGCATGAAACGCCTTGAAACACGTGTCCAGAGCTTTTAATGGAGTACGAAGCTCATACCGCACAGTATCTATTTGAACGTAACTAGCAGTAATGTTCGATAAAGTAGGTCCAACAAATACTAACGTCGGCTGCAAGTTGAGGCCGTGATTTGCCAGCCACTCGCTATGAATCTTGATTTGACGATTCAAGTCCCCCGGAATCTGCAAAATATTTTTGAAAACAGTCAATTTATGTACTTAATTATTATCATAAAATAGAAATATGTTCTATAAATGATAATTACAAGGACATGGAGGATAAAGGCCTTTCTGGCTTCTGCGACAGATGGTATATTTACGTTCGCACCTCTTGTCCTTTTACAGCAAAGTGATGGCAGTAAATGAAATAGAATTACGTCATTTTTGTCTGAAAAACATAAATAAAGTAGTTAAAATAAATTAATAACAGTTATATAAATTAATATATAATTACAAATAAGTAACAAAAGAAATTGAGCCACAAAATACAGTCTTTTTATAAATACCTGTATCTGTAACAGTCAAATCTTTAAGTAACTTCCTGCCATACTCATCTGATTTAGCAATTTCAGCATTAAGAAGATTAATTAAGACTTCTTTGGTTGAATCCCACTTTGATATCAAACCATCTTCTCTTCCAGGATATAATTCTTTAAAATCTTGCTGAATCTACAACCATATACAAATCAATTCATTTAGCATGTTTGAAAGGGAATAAATTCGAAAGGAGAAAAAAAGAGCATCACACACACGCACGCACGCACGCACACACACACACACACACACACACACACACACACACACACATTCAAAACATGTATAAACTCAATTTTCTCACCAGTAGATATCCATTAAGTAGTGCGAGCACGCCCCAATTTTTGAAATAATCACTCACTAAAGCATCAGACTCTTGCGATTGTTGGACAGAAGACGTTGCCTTATTCAGCTGCGATATCGGTCTGGTTTCTCTCAGATACTGAAAGCGCAAAGGATGTGTCACTGACCAACTGCGCAAAAGTTCAGGCCAAGACTCAATACTGTCATATTTTAAGCGAGCGATTGCAGTTTTAACTGTAGAGTCGTTTGGATCACAACTTCCTGAAAAATACTAAAAATATTAAAATTAAACAAGTTTTGAATCTATCTCTTAATTATTTCCTACAATTTGCATACTTAAATTAGCTATAAAATTGTATTCTCCTTCTGTATTGAATATTTAACTAATAAATCTGATTTCTTTATTACTAAAACATATCTGATATTTTTATTAGTATCAAAAACTTGCTAGAAATTTTGACAAACTATAAATAAAGAGTAAAAGAGCAATTACAATTATTACCTGCAAATTTTGCAGGATGAGTGATTCGATTTTCACTCGAGACAAAAGAAGATTCAGAGTGAGAATGTTCTGTTTCCCAAAAATCAGCAGCTTTTTTTTTACCTGATATTTTATATTTTTTACTTTATCGGGAAGTTTTCCAGATGCATTTCTATGTTTTTCTACTGGCGGACAATAATACGACTCCTGCACAAAAGACATTCATTAACAATAAATAAATTGAATAAATAAATTGAATAAATTTAATTATATTAATAATTTCTCGCTTGTAAACTTTACCTTAGTTTCACACGGAAACAATTCACATAGCTTAGTTGCTGCAATGTTGTATTCGGAAGCTGTCGGCCTATATAAAGTCAGAGAAGATAAAATTTAACAGATTTTTATTTCGTCAAAGAACTAAGAAAACTGTAATACTTACAAGTGATTCAGCTGGAGAATGGCATTAGCCACAGCTTCAGTTATAGCAGATCTATCTGCATCAGTGAGCATACCCTTTTTTTCAAAATTCTGAAGAGCAGCATTACTTTTTAAAGAGTGATCTGTCAGAAGTTTCTCAAAGTCCTAAAAGCGTATGTAATACAAGAAATAAAAAGTTATTATCACTGAATATGGATAGCAAATCCATCTAATGGATATCACAGAGAATAGTAAACCAAAATTACAAACCAAAGCAGTTAATTCTTCAGACGATTTGAAAGAGAGGATGTGTCGGCTCTGTTTGTGCTTAGGGTTTTTTTCAATAGATGCGCTTTCTTCTGTCTCTTTAAATCGCTTTTTTTTATTCTCTTGAGTCAAATCAAGATTTCAGATGGTAAGGAAAACGTTTGTTCTAAATCTAAATATGTGTCCTTAATCGAATGGCTCTGCAAAAAGTGAAAATAAGTTTCTATTACATGGAAGAATTTTCCACTTGAGTTGAAAGATTTTCATTTTGATGTCAGAGAATTTTAAATAAAAAATTTTAAACAGAAAAATATTTCCTCTGAAGCGATTGCTTCACACAGTTAAAACTATACATATATAGAGTTAATCTACAATTAGTTAATTTTCTTAAAAAAAAAATAGCTATTGGAACACTACTATTCAGCTTTGCTCTTTTGAGGCTGTTGGAGTAATTATAAAAAACATTTTGAAAACCGAGAATTCAAAGATTTTTATTTATATGTGCATTGTAAATTATTGCCAATGTGTGTACGTTACACACTACAATATTTAATACTGACAACTAATACCGCAATAACGCAGAGTTTAATGCTTATGTTACTTCGAGTGTCATACGTGATAGAGAGAATTGCTATAGAATAATAGATTACTGCCTGTTTTATGTCACATACGATTTCCTTATAGAATATTACAGTGCAGTTCTCGAACTTTAAATCACATAGTGATTTGAGTACATATGAAGTACATATTTAAAACTAGCGAAAATAATCGTTTTCTTAAAAAGGATTGCACATAAGTAAACAAAAAAGAAATAGGAAAGTATGCATTTTTTACATGTCGTGTATCTAATGACGCTTATTTAAAACAAAAGGTTAGGAAAATGTATTATAGTCACACGACTTGTTGGAAAGATTTAAAAATCTGAGTCCTCACTCGTAAGTTATCGTTTGCACAGAAAAATGTACTTTAAAATTAAGCGTGATTTAAAATTCGAGAACACTGCAATCGTTCAAATATCTCGTGAATACATTTTCAATTGAATAATACATTAAGACAAACAATTTTTACAGTGCGAACATGCAATTATCTTGTAAGTTATGTCAGACAGTAATCTTGATATTTCGGATAGAAGATAACTTTATAAATTTTGTAACGTAATTGCAGCGCATTTACAGCTGTAAGCGGCAAGTTATAATTATACGAATGATACACATATGGCAAGAGAAGGCATCATATGTTCGTGGATGTTTCAATACGTGTTGTATTATATATGTTACAAAATTATATAGTTGTCTTTCCATATACGGACCATCCTTCAGTATACATAGATGTACACACACACACACACACACACACACACACACACACACACACACATATATACATAAGTATACATATATCATGTTACATACGTATGTGCACATGTCGCTGTACATAATATATATATTTCAAGGAAAAAAAATACATATATTAACTATATGTCATCCTCTCGACGAAACATACCCATTACAAAATGAGAAGACGAAGCAAAATTCGTTGAGCTGTTGGAACATATTGCACAAATACACGATTGGTATCACAAATTGACTACAACGTACGCGAGCCAAACACTTCGTCGTCGCACGCAATCTGTTTTACGGGAACGAAAACCAGCACGTGAAATAGGAGCGATAAAATCTCGCGTTTAGAAAAGTAAACAAATAAGCTGCTCCTCCAGACACAACGTTTTAAATGTTCCGATAATCTAAATGTGAATAATTCTAAATGTAAATATATCAGCTCGTTGTGCATTAGCTGAAAAACGTAAGACGTAAGAAAAATAGACGTTTAACGGTCAGTGTAAAATTGATTGCGTGTGACATACGCTTAACTAAAGGTTCTTATTTCCTAATATGAAACTTTTCTTATGAGAATAATACCTCTCCGAAATAATACTTAATATTTTGCTAACGCGATTATCTACATATAACACTAAAATTAAAGATTTTTGGTTTTTTTGCATTACGCTAAACCATATTAAATAAGTTCTCTATGCAAAACTGGACCAACGCGGACAGTGTGTCACTACGGCAGAATTGCATTGATAATACTGGCACAGTGAGGCAATGACCTTAGGATTCTTTCTAAATAACTAAGAGTAGTTATTAACATATTTATCTGGAAAACTATATAATCATTTACGTCGCGTAAGTAATTATTATTTTGTTTATCCTATACTAGAGATGGGTGATACAGTCTGAAAGTATCGATACGCATCATGAATGAAAATATCGTCCATCTTTATCCTATACCATCAATCACTTCCACTTAATTCCTATACACGGAAAACTAATATTGCAGACCAACATTTAAAAAATAAAACTTTTAAGAAAGGAAACATGTTGCTACAGCATCTCGACAATATTGCAAAGAAGACCAACATTAAAAAAATAAAACTTTTAAGAAAGAAAACATGTTGCTACTAAACTGATCTGACTCTTACGCAAAAAGATAAATATTCATATTAATTACTGCATCGTTTACAATCTAACGTACGTTTTCCAAAGGCACGTTTTCTTTTTCTTGTTCTTTGTTTCTCGTCATACGTTATTCCTTGGCATGGGCTAACCATATTTTAATCGGAGCTGAAATTTGGTCCTCTGTCACATCAACAAATAATTTTCGTATCACACCTGAAAAAATAACATTTTTATTGTTTATTATTTCTAAATAGTAGAACAAATATGTCTATGCTAATTTAATTTTTGTATAATATTATTAGATTTTTAATAATTTAAATTCAGTTACAAATAATTATATGCTCTATCTCTAATATACACAAAAGATACTTTAATATATCAATATTGATAAATGTTTTTATTAATTAATAAATTAATAAATTATTAGAAAATATTTAGGAACATATCTTTCAACTTTTACAGGAATTATAGCATTCATTAATAAAAAAAATACAAATTGTTTTTAAATATTTTACTTACTTATAATTATTTTGCAAATTTCTAATTTGGAAAATATTTGTTTCTTTTTTGCACCATACCAACTGTACTTCATCGCCAGGTCATTAGAAATCATTAGTTTCATCAGTCGCAAACATGATGTTTTCATGTTTTCACATAATACAAATGCCAGTTGTGTCGTCTGAAATATTTGTAAATATTTGAAACAATAAAAAAAACGTACAAAGTATAGAATGTATGGAAATTTTATAATTTTAAAAATTAGACATTTGATTTACTTACCATTTCACTTCGATAAGATGCATTATTTTTTAATTTTGTTTCCATCGCTTCAAGATCGTTTTTATCCTTCAATGGCAGATCTTGAAAAATATCAATTTTTTGTCTTTCTTCCGTTTCGAAAGTACCAGTTGAAAGTTTGTCAACGCGCTGTTCAATATTTTTTATGGCCGTGAGCATGGTATTTATTTTCATGTTCATATCCGTTACTTTTCGAATTAAATATTGTGTAGGACTGTTTGATTCTAAAAAACATTCAAAACAGATTCCATTTATGGATGAAAAGAAAAGATAACATTTTCAGAAATTCTACAAATTAAAAATATGAAAAAATGTAATCTGAACTACAAATAAAAAATATGACGCAACATTTTTTCAGAATAAATAACATTACAACTCAAATATAGATAATAATAGTAATGTAAAATAGGAACTATTCGCATACTTACTTCGTTTACAATTGTCATTTGGTCCTAGTACTTTAGTCTTCTTTGCTGCTAACGACATTACTGAAGCATTAACCTTATCATTATCGCCATCATCACATGATTCTTCATCTTCAGAAATATTTTCATTTTGTGGACCTAAATGTAATAAAATAATATTACCATTACTATTTCAATACAATTTTAACATACTGATCTCACATTTACCTACATATAAAACTACAATTACTAGATTAACAATATGAAAAATTCATGAATAATTGTAAAATATAAAGTAAAATAAAAATTACTTGTATACTAACCTTTATTAGAGGTCAAGCTCGGACTTAATACAACATCATTATCTTCATAATCTCGCTCATTACTTTCAATATAAACTGGGTCGTCTTCTTTTTCTTCTTCTATTTGATAATTCCTAGACCCACCGGGTCTAATGTAGCTAGAACCAACAACTGGTGGTGGATCTAAAAGTAATGAAACAATGTAACCATTGTATATATTATTTATACAGTTTTCAGATAGATAGGCTGTGTTCAGCGAAAAAAGCAGCTCACTGAGTGCTCACTGAGCTGCTTTTCCGCTGAACGTAGCCATAGATATCTAAAATATAGATATACTCAGTTATAAACCCAAGATAGCCACTTATAAATTTTTTGTGTAAATCTCATTTCAACAAAAATTATACTTACGAAAATCTTTCTTTCCTACATTGTAGTGATTGTTTGATGCAGTATTTTCCATTGTCTTTGTACTCTGTCTCTTATCATATGATCTGTCATCAAAACCTGAAAATCATACAACAATACGTTACTGAAACATTATTCTATTATTTTTTAGTGTATTAATATATATATATATATATATATATATATATATATATATATATAAGCAAATGTCCCGACTGACTCATAAATGCCCAGCCCAAACCCCTAAACTTAGAAACAGGAAATTCGGGGAGTATATTTTTTCCGTTTAAGCTAGTGCTTTATAAAGTTCTTACTTTTTTGTGCATTTCCGGTTTTTTTCAAATGAATATTTTCGTTTGAAAACTTCGGTACTTTTGGCATGCTGTCTAATATAATACTGTCATCTGACAGTTCAATATCATTGCTGCTCATTGATGAGTTCATATCTTTTTTAGCTCTATTTTTTCTTGTTCTCTTACGAGATTCATCTTTCTCGGTATTTGATGTAAGATCAGACTCTTCTTCGGCTCGTTTCAACTTTTATCTTGCCACGTCATAACTCACTGCAACAAAATAACATAATGGAAATAAAAACATGTACCATTGTCCTATAATTATTAATAGACATCAACAAACATTAATATTGCATGTGGAAAACAAATAATAATACACATATATTTCAGAAACAAATATAATGTTACTTACTATATGTCCCATATATTTTTCGAATGGAACATTTTGTCCATGTAGATTCCGGCTCCTCCATACGTTTAACTGCTTTGTCGTGTCTTGCAGTACTAGTGTAAATAGGCCAAAAGGCTTCCGTCAGATTTTTAGTCAACCAATTCTTTGGAACTACTGAGAGTCCATCTTCAAATTCAACGACTACGTACATCTTCATCGTGCCAGCAATTCTGTTTCAATACATATTACATTTTGCTATGTATCAATGGAAAAACTGCATATTTGTCATTTCCATGCGGCAACTTCACATATTTTCTAATAACATTTTTTAATGGTCACGATTTCAATTCTGAGCATGAGTGCACATTATAAATTCCAAGTAATGATGATGGACAAGGAATATTATATAGGTCGTTTTTTTCTAAAAATTCGCAACCTATAATGACTGGAATATTTCGCTCTGAACAGTGTGCTATATTTTCTATACATACAATGGCACCACAATTTAAGCCGCAACAACTATCCGCGAGTGTCCCAGCTTTCAATGTAATTCCGTTATACTTCACAATTTTATATTGTGGATTGTTACAATTGGAAACAAGTGGACCATCATAACGCAAATTTGTTAAATTTGGATGTACCAAAACAGAATGTGATGAAAGAGAAGTTGATAGTGATAAATCCGAGTTTATTTCTTTTTTCAAAATATCTCCGCACAACTTGAATGCCACAACTTACAGGTTCACTTCTCCTAACTTGGCCACCATCTAGAAATTTTTCTTTTCTCTTAGATCGTCTGCTTCCTCGCTCCACACATACTGCTTTCCTCCTATATTCATCTTTTTATATCCTACTTTAACTATCTTCCCATCTTCTTTCTCTATTCTTGCACGCTCCTTTATTTTTCTCTGTACCTCTCTCTCCGTCTTCGTCAGATCATGGTCAATATAGATTCTGCCTACCGCTTTGTCCTTTAGTTTTTTCTTCTCTTTCATTAGCTTCTCTTTGATTTCCCAGTCCTCCAATTCTATTATTACCACTTCTCTTCCTTCCATTCCCACGGTTTGAACACTTCTTAACTCATTTTTTACCTTAAATTCTTGCTCTAGCAATTCCCTAGCTACGTCTTTTATGCTACTCGACTTTGTGTTTGTATTCAACCCTCTTATTACTATCTTGTTCCTTCTCTCTCTTTTCTCTTTTTCTTCTATTATTCTTTTCGATCTTCTGACTTCTTGTCCTATTTCGTCCCTTGCCTCCCCCCTTCCCTTCTCGCGACTCTTCTTTTCCTTTATTTTGTTTTACTAATTCCGCTACTTTCTCCACTATTTTTTCTATATTTTCTCCTTTAGCAACTCCGGTGTCTCCTCTCCATCTCTCCATCACTTTCATTCTCTTTTCCATCTCTACCAGCTTCTTCTCCATTCTATCCACTCTCAGCTCCCAGTTTTCTTTTATTTCCTTTATCTCGTTCCTCAGTCCTACCATTTCTATTTTAAGTTCCCTCAGCAACCCCATCAGTGTTCCTTCTTCCTTCTTTATCTCCCTCTCCTCTCCTGTCTGCTTCAAACCTGGTGGTGTTCTATCCATCATATTACTTCTCTTAAATGTTTCATCCGCCATTCTCTCCCTCTCTTCTCGTTTCCTCTTGATATGTTCCTTCTCTTTCTCCTTATCTCCACCTCGTACGTAATCCAGTATGCTCAACGAATCTGCTCTTTCCCTTCCTTTCAGATCCCTCGCGGTCTTCTTTTTGCCTGTGCCTTGCACTTCATTCGGCATGTAGACGGAGCTTAAGCACGCCTGCCCAGTACCGCCTACTCTCTCCGCCGCGAGTCGCCACCCGTCCCACCGATTCGCCTGCCTATCTACCTCTGTAAATTAACCGTGCCTACCGCGTGTTGCTACCTTATCTTAACTTAACCTATTCTGACTCCCTTTTTTAATTCTTGCTTATACTCCTCTTTGTCACTTTTCGCGTCGTCCCCTCAATTACGTCGCTTCCACCCCTCTCAACTCACCCTCTCCTGCCCCCGGCACCTTAACAAACTATCGCCTACTCTAAATATTCGCTAGAATTATCGCACTCATACACTCTCTGACACTCATTCGTCCACATCCGCTAACCAAGTCCATATATGTCCTTATATATAATCTTATATAATCATATATGACCATATAAACTCTTATCAGGCCAAAATTCATATATGATAAGATGGCTTCTTATATGAGCATATAAGACATTATAAGAGATATTTTTTATCGCCGTTACCACGCGCCGTGTAAGCGTGTCTGATCGCGCGGGCACGGCCCCGCGGCGCCGGCCAAACACAAACTATTTACAGATTCTTGTTCTACGACCCAAAAAACATAAAAAAACATTAACCTAAGCCATCAACCTCGATAAAAATGCTCAATCGACCTGGCGCATGGACTAACTCGCACACTGCGGTTCTCCGCGCGCGAGCCGAGAAATCGCCTGAACATCCGGGCCCTACTTATTAATATAATATAATATAATATTAATATAATATTCATAATTAATATAATATTCATTGTTATTAAGTCACAATATTTATATTGTAATTTAAATATCGATTATGTTCTTCGTTTGCTTCTGTTCTTGTCGTAAATACGACTTTTTTGACTAAATTGCGTGTAGCCACTAAAATAATAAGTTCAAAAAAATATTTCCGATATACAGTCTTAAAGTTTAAGACCCAAGCTACAACATCCCATAAGTTATTTTTTCAAAAAAAATTTTTTTCTATTACTTTTTCGACTTTGAAAATAGAGAAATTTTTATATTTTCCAGTTCGACATTTATTTTTATATACTTTTTTGAAAAATACACCTGCTTAATATTTTGTTTTTCAAATAAAACTTTTATCATCTTAAAGTACATATTTTCAGCTTTAAAAAACCCTGTTATTAAACTTTAATATCTATTTCCTAAGCAATAATATCTGCAGTCAAACTTGTTGATCAATTTTGAAATAACGAAATTTCAAGAAAACTATCAACTTTGAGGTCCCAACTTTTAAAAAATTAATTTTTGTAATTTTTTTCACTTATTATGTTATTAGCACATATTTTAAGAATATAATGCTTTAGTTTAGAAGTGAAAATCTGCAAATTTAAATAAATGGCAATGATATTAGTAAAATAAGTTAAAAATTTCACATCGTCTCTCTTCAAATTCGATTTAAATATACTCAAAATGCTTTCTCAATTTTTCTAAACCACTTGAAAATTAGTAAATTACGTCTACTTTCGAATGCTTTTTGTAAAATTTGATTCTATCGACCCAATCAAAAGTTACAACCCTTTTTAAAAAGTGCGCGCGCGCCCGCGTACTCTGCAGGCGGCTTCACACGGGGCGGCATCGACGCACTTTGAAGCGTTAATTAAAAAATTATTACTCCTACACATATTAATATTAAGAAAACTTTAGGTATGTTTCTTTAGTAAAATTTTCTCCTCTTTCGATTGGCATGGTTTATTTTTTCATAAAATTAATGTTTTTTTAGTTATACTAAAAAAACCGATTTTTTCGGTCTTTTTTGTTAAATAAAACATTTAGCACAGGGTTTACGTTGGTAAACTTTTGGGACATGTTTTCTGAAACCCAAAAGAACACTTTCCAAAAAAGTTTACTCTTCGAGGATAAATTTCCAAGTGTTTTCCTACATTGACTGGACTATTAACAGTAAGTGAGAGAGAGAGAGAGAGAGAGAGAGAGAGAGAGAGAGAGAGAGAGAGAGAGAGAGAGAGAGAGAGAGGGAGGGAGGGAGGGAGGGAGAAAGAGAGAGAGAGAGAGAGGGAGGGAGGGAGGGAGGGAGGGAGGGAGGGAGGGAGGGAGGGAGGGAGGGAGGGAGAGGAGGAGAGAAGAGAGAGGAGAGAGAGAGAGAGAGGAGAGAGAGAGGAGAGAGAGAGAGAGAGAGGAGAGAGAGAGAGAGAGGAGAGAGAGAGAGAGAGAGAGAGAGAGAGCGAGAGAGAGAGAGAGAGAGAGAGAGAGAGAGGAGAGAGATAGAGAGAGAGAGAGAGAGAGAGAGAGAGAGAGAGAGAGAGAGAGAGAGAGAGGAGAACAGTACACACGTAGGCGGGAGAGTTGGGCTACGAGCAGGGGAGGGAGGGTGAGGGTGAACCTCGGTTCGCGTGAAAAAGTTAAAAAACCCGTTTTTTTCTTCTTTCGTCGCTTCCTATGAAAAGTGACATTGTGTAAAAGTATTTAATATTTGTAACAGAAATAATTTGTTATACAGAGAATTGTTAGGATATTGAAAAGTGGCACCTCATGGACGCCTCCTTTCGCGTGGAAAGTTTATGCGTGGAGGCAGTAGGTTCCACTCCCCTGCGGGGGGCTCCACTACCGTTAAACTAGACACACAGGCCGGTATTCATAGTCGGTTCTTATTTTAAGACCGGCTTAAGTAATGTCTTAAGATGCTAATACGCTTTGTGATTGGTTAATGATATCTTAAGATTGTACTTAAGACGATCTTAAATATAAGAACCGACTATGAATACCGGCCATAGCGTGCCTTGCAAAGTACATGCGTGAATTTTCCACACGTGGTAAATTGCAAACCATACAACAGTATTGCTATTATTTACATTTAAAAATCGATATCTCAAAAACTATGCATCGTAGCGCATTATGATTTGCGGCATTCTTTTTCTCAGCGAAAGATCCATCAAATACAACTATCAAATTGAGGGCCCCGGAAATAACATTATCCCCATAAATACGATAGAAAGATACATTTTCCGCCCGCATATAAAAAGCACCGCATAAACGGTGGAATTATATTTATCGTGCAAGAAAACTGCGTAAGTGACAAATTCCTTCCCGTGTACCATTCTCTCGCGTTATGCATACGTTATACATAAATTCTCCCACGTTTTTAATACAAAAATGAATGTTGATTATCTGCCAAAGACATAAAAACGTGTAGTACAAGTAATCTATTTTTTCTTACTTATTTATTTACATTGAATGGTATATGTCTGTTATATAACGGAAAAAATATCTGCGTTTTATTCTGTATTTTCAACGTTAACGTGATTATATCTATTTAATTATGAGAGCAATTAGTTATTATAGGAACGATTTACGTAAACTTTAATAAAACACTTTATAGTTCATAAATTCATAAATTATATAATGTTATTAACGAACGACGAATACAGTACTTTGATATCTGTTTTCTCTAATTTTTCTTTCCATATCTTACAGGTAAATTGCGTACCATGGTCACTTAAAATTGATTGTGGTTTTCCGATATTTGGAATGTATTCATTTATAACTTTACTAATACACGTATATGCCGTCGCTTTCTTTATTGGATACAGTGCTACATATTTCGTAAATACGTCTATAATCACAACATTAAGTATTGAACACCTCCTCTGGAAGAGGCCCATATAGATCTACTGTTACTAATTCTCGTGGTGACGATGGAATAATTGCTTGATATTTAAAGCTAAATGTTCTTACTCCGCTTACTCGATCGTACTTATTACGATAATCTGACTTCTTTTCAAATTTATTTTACATGAACCATTTGTTTAAATAAATAATGTAGAGAAAATATTTATATGACATTTATTTAATATCTATTTTGCATTAATTATTTAAAATAATGATTTGTAAAAAATTTACTTGATAGTTATTTAACATCACTTGAATATTTATTAATTTGTGGAGAGCACAAAGCTTATTCACACGCGAATCTCAGCCGCGTAAAAAAATGCCACGTGGAATATTCCGTGTAAATCGAGTAAGTGTATATATAGAATCTGCGTATCTATGTTCAGAATGTATTAGCATATATTAGAATGTTTATAGATAAATATCACAAAATTGACCGATGCGGCGGAAAACAAGAAGATTATCGCATATAAAAAAATCAGCGTCGTAATACTTGACTATTCGACGCAATACTTTTTTATATTAAGATAATTCCTGTATTTACGCCGCACAAGGATTTACGCCCAATTACTCTATTATGTGCCTTTAAAGTATTAAGGCTCCTGGATGGTCACCGCGGCCATATTGAATTCTTACTATCGAGGCAAGGAAAACACCCAATTTTGTCGTGCATGCCATTTTCAAATAAAAAGACATTTCAATAAAATATCACTATAGATCGTTTCAGAACACTTCCGAAATTGACCGAAAACTATCCTTTTTCCCTCGACAATAAACAAACAGCCATAAAACGAAGCCTAAACATACGGGAAAACAGCCGTTTAACGACTATCGAAAGGAGGTGAAAACGTTCGATCCTTCCGCATGCAAATCTTACTTTACGTTTGTCCCTGGTCTCCCCTACTATAAAAAAATTAGAATGTGAAATATTTGTTCTTTGTATTTAACAAAAAAAACTTTTAGAAACCCTTGCATTTTTGCTATATATTATATAGGGGTGGAATATGTCTAGAGGAAAGTCCCCTATTATGAGATACGCTCCTAATATGCGATAACAAGGTTTCTGCTAAACTAATAGGTTCTATCTGTTGGTTCCATCATGAACTTATTGCTCTTAGAGTAAAACCTATTTAGTAGAAAATTCATTATTTGATCGTGCGTGCACTCGCCTACTACATTTTTCAATTCTGCACATAAACTTCCGGCAATCATGCAAAATAGATGTTGTATCTCATAATAGGGGACTTTCCTCTACGTTCAAGAAACGTATATAAAACTAATATGTGCTACCTGGGAATTAATTTAAAGAGGGGCGTCGAATAAGGTTACGATTACCCCTTCCACAGAAGATATAAAAATTAAGAAGGGATTGTTACAACAACAATAAAAGGAGGCAATAAATGAACGGCATACTCAGTCCACCAAATACCACTCCATTGAAGAGGAGTAGAGATCGTGAGTAGAGATCGAAACCAGTTTTAAAATTTAAACTAATTTATAAGTATAATATCTTTTAATATAAAATTCGATTAGTCACATTCACAACCGTACCTCAGACTCAATTGAACAATTTTTAATTAAATATAGTAATATCTTATTTCCTATAACTTTTGCCTATTTCCAAAAATCTGACAAAAAGTGAAAACTCAACTTTATTTGTAAGGAAATCTTGAAAAATGTAACGAAAGTTCCTTAAGGGGAATAGTAAGGTTTAAACGGCCAAAAATTGAGTAAAATTCAAATGTCGTAATGTTGGTTGTGGACAAACAAATAAACATACATAAAATTTCTTTTGAAGCATGTTAGTGCTTTCTTAACGAACTAAACGAAAAGTCGCACGAATATAAATAATTAAGGGTGATATTGATGATTAAAGGCGACCGCGCGATTTGCGAACACTGCTCTGTTCTTGCCACGATTCCTGATGAACGAGCTGGAATTTTTCTATTTTTTTGTTGGTGAGATTCCCCTCCATAGACTGAACCTAAAGTGTAAAAAAAAGTACGTCAAGATTACAACAATGGCAGCCAAAAAAGACAAAATTGCGAAAAATTTAAGTTATTTGTTGTTAAAACAGTTACAAAAAATTAATTTTTGTGAGCTAAAATAGGTTTAGTTTACGGAAAAATTCTTTATCTTCATTAAAAAAAAAATCAAGTCGATATCTGCAGCCGTTCGTGACTTATCGTTGCAAAATTAGCGAAAAAATGCCATTTCGAGAAAACACGGGTAAAGTTTAAAAATCTCGAAAAAAATCTAAGCAGTAGTAACTTTATTTCCAAAAAATTATAAGCCAAGTGATACACATCACAAAATTATGTTACCTTATCAAAGAAGAGTCGCGCTTCAAGTGATCTATTACAATTACAAAAAAGAAATGATATCTCTTTCAATTACAGCGCCAATTACAAAGAGAATATATATATTGCCTCAAAAAATAATTGTTGCACTACTTTGAAAAATCTTGACATGGTGTCAATTAGAAAAAGAATGTATGATAACAATTTTATAAGATTAAAAAATTTCATTTAAATTTAACAATTAAGGGAATACAAGATATTTAAATACAAAGTTTACATGAGTATTTTCTAGTGGTCACAAAGAATTACAGAAGAATAGTACAAAATAAAAATATTTTATTAAAATATTTAATCCAACGAGGGAATACAAGGTATTTAAATACAAAGTTTATATATGTATTTTTCAATAGAATAAAAGATTTAATCACAAAGAATTACAGAGGTAACAGTACAAAATAAAAATATTTTATTAAAATACATAAATTTTTCTTGTAAAAAAACTTGGCGCTGCTAGACCTCGAAATTTTAAATAAATAAGGACAACAATAAATAAAAATAATTCAGAGAAGAATGCTACGGGAGTAACAAAATGATTATCAGCGTGGTGTGTATGTGCGAGCGAGTGATATGGGTGTGCGTGACGACGGCGAATAATGCGGCTTATAATTAAGTATAGGATAAGTTTATTTATTTATTTAAAATTTTGAGGTCTAGCAGCGCCAAGTTTTTTTACAAGAAAAATTTATGTATTTTAATAAAATATTTTTATTTTGTACTGTTACCTCTGTAATTCTTTGTGATTAAATCTTTTATTCTATTGAAAAATACATATATAAACTTTGTATTTAAATACCTTGTATTCCCTCGTTGGATTAAATATTTTAATAAAATATTTTTATTTTGTACTATTCTTCTGTAATTCTTTGTGACCACTAGAAAATACACATGTAAACTTTGTATTTAAATATCTTGTATTCCCTTAATTGTTAAATTTAAATAAAATTTTTTAATCTTATAAAATTGTTATCATACATTCTTTTTCTAATTGACACCATGTCAAGATTTTTCAAAGTAGTGCAACAATTATTTTTTGAGGCAATATATATATTCTCTTTGTAATTGGCGCTGTAATTGAAAGAGATATCATTTCTTTTTTGTAATTGTAATAGATCACTTGAAGCGCGACTCTTCTTTGATAAGGTAACATAATTTTGTGATGTGTATCACTTGGGTTATAATTTTTGGAAATAAAGTTACTACTGCTTAGATTTTTTCGAGATTTTTCGAGATACAAAGAGTACGTCTACCACTTGTTACTTAGGTTTTTTCGAAGTATAATACTACCACTTTCTTTTTTTTTTCGAGGTAACAACATATACACTACTATACGTGTACTTGGCGCCTTTCTTTACCTTTTTTTAAGAAAGGTAATTTTGTACGGATATCACGCCTTTTTGTAGTATTACGCATTTTATAAACAGTATGTACAAGGTAAAGCTATTTGGAGGTATAATACTACCACTTTGTTTTTTTCGAGGTAACAACATAATACATATACACTACTATGCGTGTACTTGGCGCCTTTTTTTACCTTTTTTTAAAATAGGTAATTTTGTACGGATATTACGCCTTTTTGTAGTGTTACGCATCTTAATCTTATAAACAGTATGTACAAGCTAAAGGTGTTACGGACTATTATTTCTAAAGAAAACAACAATTTAATATTTTGCTTAGTTTTTTAAAAATAATAATCTGTAACCCTTTAGTTGTACACCTTGTATATATTTTTCAATTTCAACATAAAACATAATCGCAATATAGCATGATTAATGTTAATGCTATACATATGTCCTCTTCTAAAAAGGAGATGTGAAGTTTATTGTTGTCGCTTTTCCGCGATGCCGATTGGTTCTCTTGCTGCGCTTACTTCATTTACAGCTGTCATTGTATATTTTGACAGTTGTGTGTATCAAGGAATTAATAGTGTAATATAGTAATAGCATAATGCTAAAGCTAAATAGCGCGCGCAAAGCGCGCGTCTGTAGTGTCTAGTATATTAAAAATAAAAATGTAATGTGTCTGAAGTTGTTAATAATAGGTAAAACGTTTGACACACACACACACACACACACACACACACACACACACACACACACACACACACACACACACACACACACACACACACACACACACACACACACATGCGCCTTCTTTCTTCTTTCTTTCTTTATGCTCCGTATGGATTTCTGGTTCCACATGCGCCTTAGGGTAGCCGAAAAGAGAACAAGAGAAAAGTATCTTCGCGAACAATGGAGCTAGTCTCATGACGATGAATCAAGTACAAGAGCGAGATCGCAATGACCGATATGCAAGTGGATTAACCTAGTCGCGAAACGTTCACCCGTTATACTGTTGAAGAACCGACCGCATAACACATTCCGTCTTTTCTAATCCCGCTGTGAATCGATTCTCCAGCTAACGTATATCTTATGTCTTCGCAAAGCGTAACTTTTAAATCCTTTAGGGAGATCAATCACTTCAAGACGACACATTTTTTTTTAGAGCGATTGAAGAGAAAGACAGAGAGCTTGTAAATGTCGCGAATAACGTCTTGGACGAGTATAGTAAACGTATACGTACGTCAAGTCGGGAGGCGAATAGAAGTTAAACAATGGAGAAATAAAAGACAGACCAAGATATGCGAGTTAATTCAGTTATGATATATTTTTATATATTTTACAGAAGGCGTATAAAAGATGTAAGAGGACTTGCGGTAAAAATTGATGCAAGTCTTAATAACTTCAACGATTAAACTGACGAATATACAAAACCTACTAAATGTACTCAAAGCTACTTAATGATTAATACAATGCTAAATGAAGTGTTGTACAAAATTTGAATAGAGTCAAAGATTGCGGTCAGCTACATATTATATACACGAAAATGAATTATGAATGATTATTACGTAACGATGTTCATTGCGCCATATTATCGCTATATTTTCGCTTTGTTAAAAAATTATAATAAATTATAATAAATTGAGTTAATCGCAGCGCGCGACAAAGTTATGTACGTGAGCACTGTGAGCGATTTAATGATTGTAACCTTACTTGTATACATTTCCGAGAAAAATATTTCTATATTATGTTTAACAACAATATTAAATATTAACATTTCATAACTGCCAAACGTTTCCAGTTGAGTGCAATTGCACGAGTTACGAATCATTTATAGACTCTTTTTCTCAGTTAACTAGTTTCTGCTGCATTGAAATCTTGCATAGAA
>NW_027250055.1:0-47284 GCF_030848795.1 Temnothorax nylanderi
GGAAACGGCTCAGAAGAATCTTGTAGGTGACGCTACCCCCAGTTCTAGTCGTGTACACTCAAAGAAAAGAATTGTTGCAATAGTCAAGTTTTATTGGCTGCATAAAAGTTTTCTGCCACAACTATTTAATTTTTGAAGCAGCAAATCGCAATTCCAATCTATGATTTTAGATAGGCCAACGTAGCCAACTTTCAAAGGTATAATAGTAAGTAGTTGGCTCATTAGGCAATTTCTTAGCTGCGGTGACCTTACCGACAAGGTTGATAAGACAGTTTGCCGGGCTAGCAAACTCAAATTTGTCGTGCAAGCGCTCGGCGATAGGAGTTTGTTTTCGTGAAGTTCGCCGGGCCGCTGCGGCGGCCGGCGCCGGGCTCTCTCCCGCGTAAATAACCACGTAACCGACTGAAGCCTTGCGCGTTAAGGTACCATTTCATGCGCAGTGTGCAGCCGCAGCAGTTCGCTGTGATTGGTTGAAAATTTTTTATAACATGACACACTTCCGACGCAAAATACATTTTACCGCATCTCGTTCTTCTGTTTTGAAGTTCAACCAAACGAACAAAGAGCAGCAAAGTCGGATTCCGTCCAGTCGCTTGAAGTTAAAGTCAGGAAAGCGACCAATATTTACATACGTACCTGTGCAGTGTTTGCAACAAATGTTAAGGAATGTATTGAGAGAATGGCGTTCAATGAGGTATAGAAAATGTTTATGAATAATTAATTGTAAGCAAAATTCATAACCTCAATTTGTCAATATCACAAACGTAATTGATGAACAGCAATTATTATTATTTTTTTCAGCTTGGTTATAAAGTAATCTTATAATTTAGAAATTTATAATTTATTCTCTAAATAAAGAAATTTTAGTAGTATTACTTTTCTGCTTTTTAAATCGTTTAATGAAAAATTGCAGATGTATAAACAATATAATCTAAATGCGTTGACTATTAATTTATTTTTCTGTTAGATAAAACGTGTTAATACTTGTGGAATTTGTGAAGAAATTACGGAAGAATCATTAATTTCAAATCATAAATGCTTGGAAGGATATGAACGTTACTTCACTGATAAAAACAGATATTTTTATCCAGTATGCGGTAAATATAAATGAAAATAATGTGTGTTGTAGATTCTTGAAAAATGATGAAAATAAATGATATAACTGTGTATATAATGTATGTGATGATTTTTTATATAGAAAATGGATTAATAATGCGACGAAGTGCTATGGATAATGGTGTAGAAAGCATTGTACTTGATGAGCCATCGAGTCAGCCAGAAAAAAATACAGGTGAACATGGTGCGGTTGAAGAACCTTCTTCAGTTAATAATTCTTCTGATTCAACGGAACTAGAAGAATTGCTTATAGAAGAGGTTTCAAAATGGGAAGCATTATACAATTATAATCTACCTTTAATACAACGTAACAGAGCAATAACTGGTGAAGCATGGAAAGCGGTTTCGGAAGCTCTCCAAGGTATTACAAATATGTGATATTGAATAACCTGTGAATATAAATGTTTAAACTTTTTGATGAAGATAATTAGATGTTTTGCTAATATATTTTATTTATTTTTATAGGACGTTTGAGTCCAAAAGAAGCTGCAAAAAAATGGAAGATATTACGAGATACTTATTATCGTAAACTGGCGGAAGAAAAATTACCTAGTGGATCAGGACGACCTACTACAAAGCGAAAATGGAAACATTTTGATCAGTTGGATTTTTTGCGCGATGTATCTTTGAGAAAGAAGTATTGCATTGTTTTAAAATTATTACAACTTTGAATTAACATTATATAGCTTTCATTCATGTTTTAACTGATATAATCATATTATTAAAGAACAACTTCAAATCTTTCTAACGATGAGGAAAATGAAGAAAACATTCCACCGATTCCAAAGAAAAATCGATCTTGTAAGTATTTCGTGTTTTTAATATTTATCCTTGTGAAAATATAAAAAGTTATCACTTATTTTGTATTGATAGCAAACCTGTCATCAGAAAGCACAGAATCAAGTGTTGCAATCAACAAAATTGCAGATGCAATTACAACAATGAACGCTATCTCCGAGCCGATTCAATTACCAGCGTTACCACCTTTAGTAAAGCAAGATGAAGTAGATGGTCTGTTCCTAATAATGGGTACACAAATTCGGAAGCTGCCAGAGAAAGAAAGAAACACCCTTATATTTGAAATGATGTCTTTCTTCAGAGAAAAAATATCACGTCTTTCTCATCTTCTGTGACTTTTTCATGCAAACAATGCAGGGTAGTGTAATTATTGCTTACACCAAAGTATTTTAATTTTTTTTATTATGTTTAAAAAGTCTAGATTAATTACTAGTATCAAAGTATTTTTTTTTTCATTATTATTATCTTTTATGACTCTTATGCAAACAATGCAGAGTATTGTAAGAATAGCTTACACTAAAGTATTTTTTTATTATTATCCTCTTTTGTTACTTTTTCATGCAAACAATGCAGGGTAGTGTAAGAATAGCTTACACCAAAGTATTTTAATTTTTTTTATTATGTTTAAAAAGTCTAGATTAATTACTATGTTACATATTATAAAAATATATAATGTAAAATATTTATAACTAGTGGATTTCATTTATTTAATAAAGTAGATTTGATTAATCATTTGGATTTCTTAAATAAACTTAGAAAAAGTATTAATTCTATATTGCTTATACAACTTAATAATTAATTACATTTACGCTTAATAGTACATTTTTTTCACTGATAAATTCGTGAAAATTGCCATGGAACGGCTCCTTCTTCATAAAAATACTCAGTGAATTTGTTTCGAATATCTGCAGCTACTCTTGTATGCGTGTGTGTAGAAGTAGCAGCAATGTCTTGGAAAGCAGAATTATTACTTGCAACTATATTTCTCCAAGTACCCGGTATTATTGATCCATCATTTCCTTCTCTATCAACCATTTCAGGTGTTATAAATGTTTCTCTTCTCGACAAATCTTGCTTACGAAGCCAATTATGCAAAACTATTGTTGCTTTTACCATTTTCTCAGTAGTATCAACTTTAGCAATAGTAGATTTTCTATAAAATCGCCATTGTGCAGCAAGTATTCCAAACGCATTTTCGATTACTCTTCTTGCTCGAGATAATCGATAATTATAAATCTTTTTCTCAGTCGTTAGTTCACCTCTGCCAGGATATGGACGCATCAAATATGAAGTTAGTGGGAACGCTTCATCTCCAACTATTACATATGGATATGTAGTACTTCCTTCATAAATTTCATCTGCCGCCGGAACATTCATTTTCCCTTGTGCAAATCTTTGACCCATTTTAGACTGTTTGAAAATCCCACCATCGCTTTGACGACCGAATGCTCCAATGTCAACGTAAGTGAAAAGATAATTAGCATCACACATAGCTAAGAGTACAATACTGTGGGTCTTTTTATAGTTGAAGTACGCTGAACCAGATTTTTCAGGACTCTGCAAAGTATAGATTAATTAAACTTGGCATTCAAATATTTTGTATTGGTATTGGTATAATAAGTGGATAACTCTAGACATAATTTTTAATTGTATATGATAGAAATATGTACATACATAATTTATACCAGTTAAAAAGAGAGTATTTTATGATATTTCATACCTGTATGATAACATGCTTTCCATCTATAGCTCCAATGCAATGTGGGAAATGCCATTTCTCATTGAAGTCATGACTAATTGCTTTCCAGGCACTTTCATTACATTGTACTAATACAAGTGGTGATAAGATTTCCCACAAGGCTTGACAAGTTTCCGAAATGATTTTTGATACTGCTGTTAAACTTACAAGGTATTGGTATGACATAGATGTCATGCTATCTCCACTTGCTAAATATCTACAATAAAAATAGAAAGATTAGCAACATAACTTAAAAAGAATATTTATTTCATTATATTATATGTATACCTTAAACATATTGATAAGCGTTGTCCTGCTTCAATTGGTTCACGAATAGCATATTGTCGAGTAATCTTTGGGGCAACTAATTCCAATAATTCTTCAAATTGTATAGTACTCATTCGAAAATAATTTCGAAAGCGTAAATCTTCTAACTTTAATATAGGTAAAGCCGTATAGTAAAACCCATATCGTCGACGTTGTTCAAAAAATTCGGTTATCCAAGTACGTTTCTTTTTATAACGTCGCTTTTTTCTTTAAATTTTCAGTTGCCCAAGCTATAACTGCACCAACAGTCGCCGTAATCACAATTTTTTGCCTTCTTAAGTTTTCCACATTATATTTTTGAATTATTTGCTCACATTTTCTGTGCCACTCATATAATTGATGTTGATTGTATGACATTATCAGACTGTTAAAATTAATTTTAAACCGCAACCAAAAAAAACATATTTTAGGTTAAGATTAAATATGCTGCTGCCGCTATTCCTTTTCATGAGCAGCGAATGCAGCAAAAGCAGTTCTAGAAAATTTGAATCACGTGACATTTTGCTGCCGCAGCGTGCTGCGTATGAAAAGGCACCTTTACGCATCACGCGGAAAATACGTGCCATGGTACTCTAGCCTGCTCCAGCCTAAGATCTATCGGAGAGACGAAATCGCACGCACGTTCGCAGTAAATAGTGTAAGAGAAAGAGAAAGGAAGAGAGAGAGAGAGAGAGAGAGAGAGAGAGAGAGAGAGAGAGAGAGAGAGAGAGAGAGAGAGAGAGAGAGAGAGAGAGAGAGAGAGAGAGAGAGAGAGAGAGAGAGAGAGAGAGAGAGAGAGTGACCGGCGGAAAAGTATTTCTAAGTGCGGTGCCAGACTGTGCGCGATTCGCAGTAATTCGCAGTAAGTAATATAAAAGACTTATTTGTCGTTCAAACTCAACAAGAATCTCTTCGTCTCGATACTGATTTCATCATAAAGCCTCTTATATCAGAAGTAAACGGTCTTTCTGACGTTGATTCAGGTTTCTAATACGTGCCATGGTATTCTAGCCTGCCCCAGCCTAAGATCTATCGGAGAGACGAAATCGCACGCACGTTCGCAGTAAATAGTGTAAGAGAAAGAGGAAGGAAGAGAGAGAGTGACCGGCGGAAAAGTATTTCTAAGTGCGGTGCCAGGCTGTGCGCGATTCGCAGTAATTCGCAGTAAGTAATATAAAAGACTTATTTGTCGTTCAAATTCAACAAGAATCTCTTCGTCTCGATACTGATTCCATCATAAAGCCTCTTATATCAGAAGTAAACGGTCTTTCTGACGTTGATTCAGGTTTCTAATACGTGCCATGGTATTCTAGCCTGCCCCAGCCTAAGATCTATCGGAGAGACGAAATCGCACGCACGTTCGCAGTAAATAGTGTAAGAGAAAGAGGAAGGAAGAGAGAGAGTGACCGGCGGAAAAGTATTTCTAAGTGCGGTGCCAGGCTGTGCGCGATTCGCAGTAATTCGCAGTAAGTAATATAAAAGACTTATTTGTCGTTCAAATTCAACAAGAATCTCTTCGTCTCGATACTGATTCCATCATAAAGCCTCTTATATCAGAAGTAAACGGTCTTTCTGACATTGATTCAGGTTTCTAATACGTGCCATGGTACTCTAGCCTGCTCCAGCCTAAGATCTATCGGAGAGACGAAATCGCACGCACGTTCGCAGTAAATAGTGTAAGAGAAAGAGGAAGGAAGAGAGAGAGTGACCGGCGGAAAAGTATTTCTAAGTGCGGTGCCAGACTGTGCGCGATTTGCAGTAATTCGCAGTAATATAAAAGACTTATTTGTCGTTCAAACTCAACAAGAATCTCTTCGTCTCGATACTGATTCCATCATAAAGCCTCTTATATCAGAAGTAAACGGTCTTTCTGACATTGATTCAGGTTTCTATTTTTCCTGTTATATTAATGAGAAACATTTTGTAATTCAAGAGCTTAATGAAAAAATGAAAAGTTTTGATTATTATATAAACGGATTTTCGAACAGGCCGCCACTTGTAAGAGAGGAGGAAGTGAGAAACAAACATTTAAGTATGTCAGGTACTGAAATGATAAATTTTTTTTTAACGTTCGGTTTTTTAGTTGGAGACTTTGTGCCGTGTGATAATAAATTCTGGCATTTTTATATTGTTTTACGCCAAATATTTGATATTGTTGCTGCCACTAACATTCAGACTGAAATATCGATATTGTTGGAGCAGCTCGTTTTTGAACACCATACATTGTACCAGGAACTCTTTAAAGATAAACTAAAACCTAAGCATCATATTATGCTACACTTTCTTATAATGCTTGAAATGTCAGGACCATTAGCTTTATTTAGCACAATGAGGCAAGAATCTAAGAACAGGCTTAACAAGATTCGTGCTAATGCTACATACTCAAGAAGAAACATTACTTTTACATTAGCGTTCAAAGAATCTCTGCAAATGTGTTATAGATTAGTAAGTCAACTAGGATTTACTCGAAAATTTGAAATGGGGCCAGGGAACATTTTAGACGAATTGCCTGAAAACGAAAATTTAGATTATTCGTCCATCTCTGTTGATTTTAGAGCAACTTGCATAGAAGTTCCATGGATTGATTATAAGGGAACAAAATACAAAATTGGTACATATGTTGTTCTTGGTTCAAATAATTTTGAATTGCCTATCTTTGGTGAGATTCAAAGGATATATTGCACGGAGGACTTTAAGGTTTGCCTTGTGTGCTTTACTTTTAAAACAATTGGCTTTGATGAACATATGCATGCATATGAAGTTCAAATAAGTGCTAAAATTTCTTATATCAACATTGATGATTTGTTTGATCACATTCCAGCTATTTCAGTCAGAATGAATGATGGCAAATACTTTATTTCTACAAGGCATGCATTGTGAGTATGTACTGACAAATATGTTAATGTTTTATCATAAAATTACCTTAATTTAGAATATGCGGTGTAAATGCATTCGAAAATAAATTAATGTCATTTGAAAATAATTTGTCTATTTTTTACTGTTCGTTCTTAAATAAAACTGACCATCAACCGATTAAAGCATTTTGGTGTTGCCTTCAAACTTGTGCATATTGTTATCATCTTATCTGATTGTATTATATACAAATCATCTGCACGGAAAAAAGTGTTGTAATATTTTTAGGTGTTCATACATTATAACTTTTTTCCGTGCAGATGGTTTGCGCAATCAGATAAGATGGTCGTAACAATATGAACAAGATGGCCACCATGCAGGAGTAAGTTGACTGGAGCAACCAACTAGTAGGCCATCGCGCGGGAGTTATTGGTTAGGGAGTAGCCAATCAGCAAGCCCCTGTAAAGTAGGCAATTGGTTGGAGCAGCAAAGTCACGTATTAACTCCAGCCAAGCTTATAGTAGCATTGAAAATTGGTTGCTGCAGCCAACTGAAATGCTATGCTATATTTGACCATTGAAATTGGCTGACGCAGCCAATTCTAGGCTACTGCAGCCAATCTTTTCTTTGAGTGTACAACAATTTTAAATGGTAAGAGTTGCCAAATTTTCATATGTACGAGAAATATCACGCACACATTTGATATTTTTTGTCTATTTATATTTTTTCTTACAGATTCTACACCGAGAGTGTGATTTTTACGACAGCGTGAGACAAAATACAAATATCCATATATTCAACAGTGTATTACAGAAAAACTATTAAAGATATATAAAAAAATGTATTGGACCTTTTTTATAGTGAATTTAATGAGCTGTATTTTTTATAATAATCTTCATTGCGATAGGATCAACGATTACCGAGATATAAGGGAAAAACTGAATTAGAGCACCTTTTTTCAAGATGGCGGATCGAGCCCTGCAGATAGAGGTCCGGACTTTTAGTATGTTCAATAGTATGCCAAGATAAAGGTCTCCACCAATTTATAGCTTTTTACCGATTATTTTTTCTATTTTTGCTAATTTGACTGGACTAGCCTTTTTTAGAGAGGGACTAGAATTTGTTTAGCGCTGGTGAGGGAGACTAGCTTAACAGGGGTGAGTTTCGCGTAACAGAATAATTTGTATAAAGTGCCCATGAATATATTGTCGAGGGATAACTGCTTTGACAAGGATATCTCTGTGGTGTCACGGAGTTTTTTTTTTTGCTTTTTCTCTGTATCACGTTAAGAAAGGAAAACATTTTGTTATTTTTATAGAGCCTTTTGTTTCCGTTTACATTACTAATATCACGAATATAGCTGTAATTATTTTTATATGCGTTATTTACTTTCGCGGATGTTTTTCCATATTTTATGTTTTATCGTTTTCGCAACAATGTTGAAATAAACCTGTATTTCACGTGATTGTTTCAACTTTTGCGAAAGACTTGCACTTTTGTGACCCTATTGATAAGTTATTCTCAAGATTCGCAAATTATAATGCATCATATCGCATGGTATATCGCGACGAGTTAACCTACGTTCCGTGGAAATAGCACGATACAACGTCCCGTTTGCAATGTTGTCCGACACCAAGTATTCAGAGCATGAAGAGTGAGAATAGTAATAGAACAATACATTGCTGATTGCTGTGTTCGGAGACTATTTGAACAATGTTTGACAATAGATGTAATGTATTTATGTAATTACCATAACAATATGAATAATTATACGGATAATTACAAATGAGTAATGATTCCGTAATTAAATTCTAAACTTCTCTTTTTCTCTCTCTCTCTTCCTCTCTCCCTCTTTCTCTGCTCCTCCTTTCTCCCTCTTCCTCTTCTCTTCTCCCTCTCTCTCATTCGAAAGAATCAATTCAACGAAATAGCTATGTATGTATATCAAGTGAAAGATGAGTTACAAGTCATACTACCTAATATGTTTTTTTGCGACTTTTCCGTCTCGCCATCGATCTTTACACGCTTTTACCTGGCCAATAACACGGGTATTAAGATTCCGACTGAAATTGATCGCGTGTGAGATTGTATTCACCAATTGCCAATTACCATAAAGCACGCTTTACGACATAGCGAGTTAAAGATTACCAATATCGGCCAACAATTGACAGACAGTGTCGATAATTCCTCGAAACGCTTGCGCTATTGCGATAAATGCGAGATTGACGATGATTAAATCCATACTTTCGCCGCATGTGTCGGGGAGAGAAGTGCCTTGATCTAAACCGCCTTCTTCGAAAAAATGCCATACTGTTTTCAGATTTGGGCCAAATTAAATATTGTGATTATGTACTTATTTCCTTATTAAACTAAATACAACGCAAATTATAGATCAAGTCAGTAAGGTTAAGCCTATTGTCGAGAAAGTTGCCTGTTCGAGAATGAAGTCACGAGAATAATACAATGTGTTTTCTTTCTTAAACCCTCGCAACATCATCCACATCGTAAACGCGTTAACAAAAATGGATGCGCGTAAACAAAAAATGTCGTAACAATTACAAACAGGTTTATCACCAAACATTAAATTTACCCGATGTCACAGATTTAATGAAACTGTTAATTGCGCCACTGAATGAGAGAGAAAAACTTTTAGAGAAAGCCATATCTTTGACATATAGAAAGTGATAAATTGTCGAGGATTTTCTCTTCAGTCAAGGTACGAATTTTTCTTTTCTTTCAAAAATACGTCGAAAAATCATCTCAGACGTCCTACGAAACACTTAGATTCTTTCACAATTTAAATCTTTTATATATTTAAATTAAATTAAAAAAATAAGAGCAAATTTTTATGAAAAGAACATAGGAGATATTTTCATTTACTTCCAATTTATTTATTATTATTATTACATAAAAAAATTATTTCTGATATCAGAATGATTTCTGAACAGTCGGTTTGCGTAGATCGTAATATTGAAATGGTAAATATTAATAGCTAAAGAAACATAAGTGCTATTTAAATTTAACTTTTATTATTATTAAATTAGAAATTTATTCGAAATTCGTAATTTATTGATATCAGAACTGTAAATAATATACTAATTAGCTGTGATCATTGGCAATTATTAGCAAGCAAGATGAATATTTTAGAAGACGTATTTTAGCTGACCCCTATATTTTTCAAAGACAGACCGACATCATGTGATCACTCGTTAGTCTCGATTCGAAGGCCGCGTGCCCGTTCCGTCGCGCGTAGCAGTTGCAAAATGCACGATATTTATCGTAATGAAAGATATATAAAAAGAAACGGAGTCTCTCTTCCCCGTGGGGGCGCCCGTTTATCCCGCTTCCCATGGGTATCTCCTTATAGAACGCGCGTTTTTGCCTCGTACGCACGTCGATAGATCTAACGATGCCGATCGACACCGACTGCGCAACCGATCGCCACTAACTATGGGTGCCACCGGCGGATTCCTCTCTCGTCGTGAAAAAAAGTGACAACACTATATAACAACTATATGTGTCGCGTACCGGTGACCTTTAGCGCTCGTCCTTCTCCCATGGAACCCGCGAGAGGAAATATTGTCCAGTGGAATTAGCAGGCAGATACTAATTATCTCCAAGTCACACGTACCTTAATTGTCGTATCAAGAGACACGGTAGTGTCTCGCGCCAAGTACACGCGGAGCGAGACCGACCGTGACTCTTTTACGCGACGCGACGAGTTGCGAGAACTCGAGATGTTGAGATCTCGATAACGAGTGAACGGATCAAGTATATAGTGACCCGAAATCATTTTTATTTTAATCGGGATTTTAGAAACTATATTTTGATCGGGACATTTTAGAAACTATATTGGAAAACATATTTGTCAAAAAGACGCATTACGCCTCGAATGTTTGGAGAATTATACCGCGAGGCCGAGTTTTCTTTTGACGTAGAATCCGCGGAGAGATCCAGTGCTTTTTATAAGCGTATTTGGCGCTAAAGCCTATTACACAATACAATTAAAGGTACAGGAAATAGGAACAGGGGATAGAAACAGAATTTCCGACGCGTTGGATTTCTGTTCTCTATGTAAATACCCCAGGTAGAACAGCAAGTCACAATAGAGCCAAAATGATGTCAAAATGACGGCAAAATAATTTTTGGTCATTTTACCATCATTTTAACGTCATTTTAATGTCATTTTGACTTCATTGTGACTTCCTGTTCTACCTGGATGCCTTTGTATTGTTGATTGAGGCTTAACAGTGCAGATCTTATCGTAATCTAGTATCTTTTTTTATTGAATAATAAAAAAAGGCCTTGGCAAGCCATCTGGTCGGTGATATAATTCAAAGCTATTCTACATCTACATAATTTCTTTTTTATTAAGTAAACTTATGTCCAAGACTAGGTATAAAAGGGCTCAAACAAAAATCAATCTAGTATCTTGCTCCAGAAAGGCAGTGTGCTGCCATCTTTTACAAGTACTAGGAAATACCGGCGCGCGGCCCGCTTGTCGTACGCTTTATCAGCGATATATCGCGAACACTTGCCCTACATACCTTCTTGTTGCGATACGCACAGCAGGATGACCCGTTGCCCATGATTCCTGCGATCGATCCCGGCGACAATCCCGATCAAGCCTCCGCAACTCCTTGGTCTGCGTCGCTCGAGACATCGTCCGGCTCTTCGTCGGCCGTTTCCCTTCTCGCGGATCTCGTCATTCTCGTCCTGATCACGCGCGCATCAGAACCTGTCTCGTGAAAGTTGCCATGCGTCTGAGTGTCGTTTTTTTTTATCGAGAGTCACAGCACGAAAATTTGTTCCTTTTCAAAGCTACGAAGCAATTATCCGTTCTTTCTTCCGCAAGATCTTCTTTATCGTTTTATTTTTGTTATTTGTAAAAAATCAGGTCTTAGTAGAAAGAGAAAGAGAAAGAGAGAGAGAGAGAGAGAGAGAGAGAGAGAGAGAGAGAGAGAGAGAGAGACACGTTAAAAAAGTGAAAAAATGTCGGCGCGCGCCATAAACGGAGCGCAATTAAGATCTTAATCGTGTGGCTAATTGATCGCGCTTGCAACATTTTAATTAATGTTCCCCTTAATTTGCCTTGCCAGCCGCGCTATTTGTCTTAATATTCTGCACAACGCGTTGCAGCACTTCTTTTTTTTCCGTGAAAATCGTGGATCAAATGATAATATTGATTTAACGCAAGATTATTCGTATAGACTTTTAATAAAGTTATAAAAGGAACAGAAAATTATTATCAGAGAAAGAATAAAAAATTTCTTGGCTGGCTAATTATGGTTTTATAGAGATTGATGGAAGAAGTCAATTTTCAATGCGAATGAAACATTATTATTAATTATATTTCATTATATTATCAATTAAAACCAAGCGTGATCATATTGCTTTTATTATTATTTGGATATTAATTTTGAGTAAATTTTTATAATAATCGCTCTGCAATATTCTTGGTATACGATATGCAATCATTTTTTACCAATGACTGTGATTAATGATCCACGAGTATTGACAGCCGCCAGAAAGTTTTTCCTATAATAAAAATAGAATATGACGGGATCTCTAAGCTCTTTTTAGATTATTAAAGTCGTACTTCTTCGGCTGCTTGATCGAATATTATTATTTATTATCCTATAAAATATCCTATATGTATGTATAATAATGAAAGATTTAAACATTTCTTTTATACAGACTTTATTTCGTAAGTTATATGTTATTATTGTGCTCTCTTCTTCAATCTAAATGCTTCGTCACTAACATTATTTTTATTGTAAGTTTGAGTGCAAAACTACAACTACTCGTTTGCAAATTATTCTATTCTTTTATAACTTGTAAATTATAAAAATATTTTTATCTATACATACTTTAATGCAGTGAAAATTGCTCGAGAGAAGAAGAAAAAAAGAAGTGTTCGAAAGTGAAAAAGAACAATGATACATGTCCAACGATAATTGAATCACTTGTCTCTCTATTTCAAAATATTGTGCTCAGACGAAAAGGTCGAAAAAAATAGAGAAATACATATCCGAGTCAGTTGAGGTACATCGATTCATATCTCCGAATTGGCACAACATTCTGTATTTATCATTCACTAATAAAAGAGAGTATTGTGTATATTAGGAAAATTTCAATAAAAGCTAAATAATATCCAGTGTACTAGGAAAAGCAATATTGATTCCTGTCTGTAGCGTTCATATAATAATATTTACTTCTATCCAGAGACGACGCGAGGTTTGCATCCATGTATTAAAATCCCAACTCGTAAATCATAACACACTGCACAGAAAAAATTACTAGTCATACTATTTCGTTCAGATTTATCGGTGAATTAATGCTCGGCTCGTGGTCCCACGTAGCGGTGGTCGTATTAAAAGAGGTCACGTTAATCTCGGAGCAAAATAGGACGATTGTATTAACGATTTCAGATTAATCTTTCGCGTCCGCGACGTTTCGAGCACGCGCGCGCGTCCGATCGACGTGCCACGCGATAACGATACGCGTGTGTGTTCACGCACGTGCCGTGTCGCCGAACGCGTTTAGGTTCCGGCACGCGACGCGGCGACTTCCGAAAAACTGAACCAGCCGAATTGTGTAGAGGAGAGTCCTGGTTCTCCACGCGCGCGCTACGCTAACGGCAGAGATCGACAGTCGACACACGCGCGCGGGTGTTTACGCGTGCGCGCGCGTGCGAAGCGGCCGCGAGCGCACGGTACCAATATCCATACTGGCGAGTCACCGCTTTATTTTCCACCGTTACATCACTGTCGCGCCCGCGCCGGTAGCATCGGCATTCGCGTCGGCCTCATGACAACGCGCGCTGCGTCTCGCTCTTATCGGCGCGCAAATAAAAGCCTCGCGCGCGAAAGTCGCGAAACTGCAACTCGCACGCATAATCTGCAGAGGATGCAGATTGCGACGATTCGGAGCGGTGCAACGCGATCAAAACGCGCGAAACTTGAAGCCGAAACGAGATCTTATACGGCAGGTTTTATTTTAAAACAAGATAACGATTTATTTTTTGGCAAATTAATTTTTTTGTATTCTTAATTCCGTTTCTGGTTGAAAATATTATATTATTTTCGCGATTTTGAAGACTTTTTATGTATGTGATATGTTTTCTACAATATTTTAACATTGATCAATTAAAATTGCTGTTTTATAATTTATATTAATTCCTAAAGATAAGTTGATTACTTGCATTATTACTTTGATAGGAACTTCTATTAAAAATTTTGATAGAAGATTAATATCCCAAATAAAAATTTTATCTTTAAATTAATATACGGTTTATACTTTTAAAATATTATATCATTTTTTGAAGTGGCTGCTTGAGACTTGGAATCGTTCAACTAATTTATTAGAGCCAAATGGACTAAATAACCTGTTGTTCAATAAAGTTTTATAAAAAAGCTGTTTGCCTTTTTCGAGACGTAGAGGTGCTAAAATCATGATACTTGGAAATCGCGACTTCTCACACTTTTCTACTTCCAATTTTCTTTTGTTTCATATTCAGCAAATTAAAATCGAAAATTATTTCATGTTATTCACAGATGTTAATTAGGATTATGCAATGCACACATTAATTCACCGATCACCAATGAATAATTGTTAACATATATAGCCTTTAATCTCTGAAACTTTTACCTTATAATTGTGGTTCTATTTCAATTTAACACTGACTGATTAGAATCTCACATTTACAAAATAACTTGTCGCTTGTGAAACTGATATCGAAAGTATCTTTTTAATATTTAATATTTTTAGAATGTAGCACACAGAGAAAGTGATAATTCCGCGATTAGCTGTTGAGCAGTGTTGCAACCAATATTGTCTTCGAGATTAAAGATGTAGTTTATCGTACTGACCGAGACGCCGATCTTTCCTCGGACAAGCGGACACGCGATTTCAGAACGCAGAGAGACGACACGGGTGCATCGCGCGATGCGCTCGCTGCGCTACTGACGCTACTGCATCTCGCGCGCAGCACGTGCCAATCGTAAACATCGACTTACGTCAGACGCGAGACGTACTCGATACGAAAACCCGTTTCGTCAATGAAAGAGTCACAATGAGAGATCATTATTTCGCGGACGTAAAATAGGTTGCGTCGCGTGGACGAACTGTTTGAGGAACGAACATTGAGATCAAATCGCGGCTTCGCGTCGTGGGCGTTTGACATCACAGATATAGATCGATAACTTTATATTGGGAGACCTTGTCAAACATCGAAAGAAAGAAAGAGAAAGAAAGAAATAACAAATCTACTGAAAAGAGAGCATGATAATGATAAATAATTTTGTCAAAAATACTCACTTAAAAAATAACATAAGGATACTCTGATTTAGTGGTTGATTTGACAAATCTGCTCTAGGTACATACTCACAGTATGTACAAAAAAAAACTTGTCTTACCAAAAGACCTAAAGGGAGTATAGACTGTCTTACTCGAAAATTATAATCCTGTAAAGTTCTTTATTTCTTTCAATTCTTATTATTAGTTCTTTCGCAATAAGAGAGAGCAATGTTAAAATTCGCTACGTATCAAGCAAACACTTACGATTAGAGGCAGGGAATAATGAAAGAATGCCGATATTTATCAAAACATGTATAACGATTTATTGAGGATCTATCCAAGCATGTTAAATTTTTTGAAATGCAGGTACCTATCTATATCTACTCGCTAATATTACATCAGACGCGCAATTTTATTCGAAAAAACTGACCGTGTGTACGCATACGGTCCGTGCCTAATTTAGAAGAAGAGTTGTGTGTTTTGTGGAGTCGCCTTTTTTCCTCTCTCTCTCTCTCTCTCTCTCTTTTTTTTTTACTCTCGCGTCAAATTATCTTCCTCGCCGGCACGATCGACGACCGTGTGTGTGTATGTATGAGTTTGCGTACGGTATATGAAAATTGGAAATGGACAACGGCTAAAAACGACGATATCTGTCGCCTGTTGGCTTGCTACGGTAACAATAATCTGTACATTACGATGCGCTACAAAAAGTGTGACTTAATCTTTCCTCTTGGTCATTGTCGCGGAAGGAAAGGAACAGTCTTCTTCGTGGCTCTCTTTCGCGATCGCGAAAAGAATTGGCCAACGGCGCGTGCTTACGTCGCACGATTTTCGAGCGAGATCGTATAACATCGATTCGTGTTAATGTTCGCTAATTTTCTCGGTCAGTCACAATCGAAAGTGTTCATGTTCATACATAATTTTAAAAGACTTTAATTATTTTTATTATTTATTTGTGTCATAATCGAAGATCGCTCATAGTCGTCATTTGATTTTCGTATTTAGTAATATTACAATCTAATTACAATGTCGCCTAACTCTGTATACTTTCCGATCGATACGTTGTGCAATAGTATATCGTAAACGATATCGCAGCATAATCGTGCGACGTAAACGCGCCATTATGAGATTGATCGCCGATCGCGATCGTGCCGGCCGCTGCAATAAATCTGCGCGATGGAGATCAGCTTACAATAGTTTTGATTGCCAGTCTTCTTTGTATTTCCTTTTGTATGGTCTTTTCTACATTTCACTGATGTTTCCTGCGTTTATCCGAAGGCCGAATATACTGCGATTGCCGAATGTTCGATTAAACTCTCGGCAGATCTTCGTCGCGTTCGAATGATATTAAATTGCGCGATTACATAGAAATGTTTTTTCGTACATTTGGTTTAATACGCGACGAGATAAAAACGATACGTTTCTTCTGAATTATGGATTAGTTTAAATTTAATTTTATAAGTAATTAACTCAATCGCATCGTTACATAATAAAATGCAGAAAGAATAAAATATTGAACATTAAAGTGCAGGAAACCTTAATGCTTTTTATAAAACAGATTTTATTAATTTTATTTCTTAAGAAGAAAATTGATTAATGTAACAGATGTAACTACTGATTCGCGAGACGCGATCTTGACGAAAGATCGAGAGTAATGTCGATTCGGCATCATTTCCCAAGTTAATCATCTTTTTTTTTATTCGGAAAAAACGTGCTTTGATTTCGCGTCGTTCGTGACGCGACTCGTAAACTCGGCTCGTTACGTGATAATCGATAAAGAAAGAAAGGCTTCAAAGAAAGGCTGGGATCGGCTACACGATTTCCCGATGGTGAGATTCGGCTCTCTGCGGCGACGCAAGTGCATGTATATCGAGAGAAGTATACCGATCACCCAAGAGAAACGAGCCTTTTCGACAAATCGAGCGATGAAGGGGCAGTTTGTTTTCAATTCGATTCAATTCAATTATCGTAATTACATCTGCTCGATAACGGGAATATACGAATGAATAGCGCCGACTTTGATTCGTCGGAGTCGGATACGCGATATCTTGAGATGTGACTTCCTCCACGAAGAATTTACAACTAGTACCAGAAGAAACGGGTGCCCGGGATCGATTCTGTTTCTTTGCGTCTTGCGACTAATGCCTCGGGTAAAGATAACAATTAACAGAAATCTTTCTTACTGATTTGTGAATTTTTCGAGATAGAAATCGAAAAGTTACAAAACGGAAGCGATTACGACACGTTTCCGGGAGGGAGGATAGAATATCCAATGATTTGATCCTGGATGAATTAAGTAGGGTGATAAATGAGAGAGATACTAATATAGAGCATTATAAATATCAGTCATTTCAATTATTAATCTGTTATTCTGTACCCCAATAAGTTATATCGATAACTTGTTCGAGCAGTCTTTTTCTACGCAACGTTCTTCAGGCAGCATTATTCATCCAAGATCGGAATTGTTGCGCGATTTTTTTTTTACGAAACCGGTCCCTGGCACGTGGTGCGTAAACACATCTATATTGACATGTGCACGACGAATTTTCGATATCCTGTCACGATCGACGATCGACGATCGAAACAACGTCTAAGCGGTCGTCCAAGCGAAGATTGCGAAGAAGACGCCTGTTTTTTTTTTTTTTTCGAATCTTATCTCGTGGCACATACTCGACGCTGTCTAATGTTCTCGTCGTGATAAAGATCACGATAAACGCGTCGACGTAGTTAAAAGTTCACGAAACCAACGCTTCCGAATCGAGACGCCCGATTAATCGTTTACGGTGAGAGACGAAACGTGATGTTCTCGATCGCCGAGCGTGACACACAAGACCTACTTAATTGTGAAAGACACGATTGAATCTACGATTCGAAAGATCGATCTCGAGAGACTCGATAATATAATATCGCGCAAATAAAAAAAATAATATTACGCAAGCAGGAATTCAAGAGATGTAGTTATTCGTCTTCATTTTGTACACATGTCTGTTATATTGAACAATAATCAAGTTTTTGTAATTATTTAATTCGATACTTTATAGATTTATAATTTCTCATAATAATTCAATAAAATTTAACAATAAAAACAAGTTATATAATGTAGTAAATATGATTGGAGAAGAAAGATAAAGGCGGGGAGAAATTATATCTCGAGAATCTCGAGATCGATCGGCTATATACTATTACACGGAGAAAAAGCTGATACAAAATCTATGTCCAATCGGAACCGACACATACAGATAGGATAAACTGCATTTAGTCGTTAATATAGCGATTAGCAGTGATTGGTTGCTTCTTCCCTTACGTTACGTAGAAGTAGAACTGTGATAGGCATCGACGTTTACATTTTTACTTTGTTTCTCTTTACAATTTGTCATCTATTTACATCACTTCTCACGACGGCTTATAATCGAGTCTTATATCACGTGTGTTTTACGGTAATAATCTACAATATATAATGTCGAGGTATAATACCGAGAGATCGAACGGCGAGTCTCGCTGACTTATCGCTCGCGAGAGAGAAGAGATTAAATCTTCGCGTTGTGTTCGCCAAGTAACTTTTCGCGATATTATTCGCGTATCATTCCTGCCAGTCGGAGTATATAATATTTTATGCAATATGCGTCGTTCTATGCTACAATGTGCTGTACATTATATAAAATACGAAGAGGAAATGTGTCAGCTCGCGAAATGTTAATTCTTATCGGAAAGAGTTACTATTTTTTTAATGAGATAATGTAAAATACAAAACTCTTTCTAAAATTGATTATTTAATCAACGAGGCAAGAGAACACAAAAATATAAAAGCCGGATTAAATATACGTTAAGATTAAAAATTTTTTAAAATTAAAGTTAAAGATATATAATATTCAACTAAAAAGGTTTTGTTTATATTTTACATTTTTTATACAAATAAAATTCTAATTCTTTCCTCTTATTTGAGTTAATCCAGACGAAAATTAAAATTTCGCGACTTTTTGCGAAAATTCATCGCGGAAGTGTCGTATCGATCGTGGACCGTCGATACAATCGCCTCTTGTGACTTTATTTTCTTTTATCTCTTGTGATTTCCGTCGAAGAACCGCTGCGCTTCCACGACTTTTTATTTCTCGTTCCATCTTTCCGATGTAATTACCATTACAATATTATACAGAGCGTACAGTGCTGGCTCTACTAATATCAATGCAATCAGCGTCGCGACGAGTTGTACTGTGCCATGATAGTAATAATAATAATAATAATCATCATCATCTCGTCGGCGTCGCTTATCTCGAGTGTTCAAAATACAAAAATTACACGGCGGAGATCAGCCTCTCTACATATCTAGATATATATTTATATATATATATATATAATTTTTTTCTTCTCGTTCTCTGTCTGTGGTACAATATATACGTATATTACATGCTCCACTCGCTACCGTTCTCCTTATTGTTGCGCGAAATATTTTCCTTTTCTTTATTACACTTCAACGTTTACAGAGACCGCAGCGGTCTTCGGATGATTAAAGTTACGAGGCTCTCTTCGCGAGCGATCGGTGTTCGAAATTCGCCTCGAGTTGGCTAGAGGAAGAAGAACGCCATTTAATATATTATATGTAAGTATATCGACAGGCTGTCATAATTAATCGCGTGTCGTAACGAAATCGATTTTGCCCGCGTTGAATGTGCGTCTCATTATAATCGGAAAACAAAATTCACATTATCTCAAAGGTCAGTACGATCGTTCGATTAACAAATTTCTACGTAATTTTTACAATGTTCGCGTTTAACAGAAGTTGCAGTATACCCTGTATATGTTTTTGATCTTCCGTGTATGATTTCTGGTACAGAAGATCAACTGAATAATCGTGAATACCTTTTGGAACCCGGTTAATTATCGGACAGTCCGTGTACGTGTATTTGTGTGCGGGGTGTGTGTAACAATGTATAAGAAGGCATTGCCGGAGCAGCAGCTTCCCTAAATTATTTTGGCCGTGAGTTTAGGGTGATTTCGGGCCCGCGAGAGGTCGGCGCGAATGGAATTCACGAGTTGGAACGCGCGCCGCACCCGGGCCGCGAATATATTACATACATACACACACACACACACATCGACTAAAACCGCAGAAGGGCTAACGTCTATGTGTAATATAGTGGGCGTCGAGACCACGTTGAGAAGAAAGAACTCTGTCACGAGTTATTAATCTTAAGAGAAGGACGCGCTGAAAAGGAGAGTTAGTTCGCTCGTTTCTACACGTACCGCTTTACGCACATGAGTACACACTGCCGAAGATCGTCGATTTCTATTTACAAGATCGCATTAACTGCAAGTCGATCTTAATGGTAAAGTAGTAATTAGACACATGAGCCCACCGAGAGGTCTACTTGTCAAGTCCTTTTAATCACGGGATGCGGGAATTCGCAGGATCCCCGTCCGTGATTAAGATGCTCTCATAAATTCCGTGAATCAACATCTTTTAATATAAGCAATTGTTAACTACTAATCAATTATTTTGCAATCAACTCAACGATAATTAATTAATAATTAATCTATGTCATATATTAAGAAAACGTAGATATATTGATATTTTGCGTATTAAGTCCGAAAAATCGATTAACATTAATTGATAACTATTTCGTATTGAAGAAATTAGTTTTTGGGATTACTAATATCTATTTAATTCTGTTAATTTCTGAAATATTTATATTAAAAGTGTCCGTTTTATTATTATTTGTGACAAACGCTGATTTTTCTTATTGAATTATCAACATCTGAACAATTAATTTTTCACGTTATAAATTAGACTCGAAATAATTAATTATCCCGTTGGGTTTTACGTGCGAGAGAGCATCGCGGACGAAAACTACAATTCTATTTATAGGACGTAGGAATACACCAAGAACGAGGAGACACACGAAACACGAAATCGGAGGATCGATGATCGAAGATCGAGCGTGTTCGCGCTTGAAACTTCGTCTCCGATTTTCGTCCAGTAATATTTATAAAAAATAGCACTCCCGCCGAAGCTTCTCTGAAATATCTTACAGTCGCCAATCTCAATTTTTTCCCCAGTCGTTATCGCATCCGTCTGAGGCGAAGGCTCGATCAGCGATCGTTGATCTTAGAAAACACCACGTTTGCTGCTATTCTACACGAATATCGTTCACGCGAAAAAAAAACAAAATATATATGTATATATATATGTATATATAGAACACGTATCGTCAAAAATTATTCTTGAAGTCGATCGCTCCTTGGCATTTTAAATATATGTCGATCGATCCCTTAATGTTATATCGAGGATTAATCGTTTCCCGATGTCGAAAGATTAGAGCAAAATCGTACGAGGGATATTTGTAACCCCACGGGCTTACATTTAAGGTAGAAGGATTCTTAGGTTCTAAAACGGTGGATTATCCGTTTCTTTTTTTTCACAGCGAGAACTCTTTCGCGTGCTCTTTAAAAAGCGAAGAAGCGTCTACATTCTATTTCTATCTATGTACATCGATAGCCTCGCGATCGCTTAAATGCTAAGACATTTGAAAAGGCTTCGGGTTACTTTCAAGGTACGCCAATATCCCCTCGAAGTCCTCCGAAGGATCGTTGAGTATTTGTTACGGTGAACCCCGACCGGGCTCGTCCTCGTTCGTACATAGGATGTTTGGTAATAGGCACGTCTACTGAACAGATCAATATCTTATAATGTAAATTAAATTAAATAGATTTTATGCTGATCGTATTTTGGAATATTTTCCCGCGATTTATGAAATTCTATTATTTATTATCTTATTATATTTAAGTTGAAAAGAAAGTATATAACTTTATTTTCTAACAGTTCATTAAATATATTGGTAAGATCTATCCTGGTTAAATTTATATTAAAAGGTTCAATACTTGGTACTTTTTAAAGAATTGTAGAAGATGATATTTATACTCTTTGGAGATATAATGTTCTTAATATCTTGAAGAGATAGTGAAAAAAAGTGCGTATCTAAAATCAAGATTTCGTTAAAATAAAATAACATGAAATAAAATATGTAATTTTTTGATTTTATTTTATTATTTTATGCAAATAAAATTATTTAAACTTTCGACAAAAAATGTCACATGAAATATGTTTCATTCTATATAAAACGTACATATTTCCGAACACCCTGTAGATTATATCGAATTATGAAATATGTTTTCGCGTGCTTCCGTAAACACGCAGTCTGTACAATCAGACGACTTCGTCTGATTTCGCGCACAATTTTATTATCCTTTGTCTTAATTCCGTTCCGTTCCGTTCGATGTGACCTCAAATTTATACCCTTTTTTTATCTCCCGTCGAGAGAATACAAAATTGTTTATGACTCGGCAAGTTCGATTTATCGCGATTACTTTTTTCGCAGGATATTTTTAGTCGTTGCGATTACATCTTATTGGTTTGTCACTATATAACCATTACGATGTATCTTTTGCGCGGAGTCCTTGGCCCATAGAATCTTTATATTATACATATATATTCTTGCATAAACTTGACATGCTTTGCCAATGGCGTGGCTACAATTCCGCAAAGCTTGTGCGTCTGCATTTATTAATAATAAATGCCATATCATAAATTTGCACGCTTAAAGATTTATTACACACTATTAATATAACGTTTTAGAGTATATCAAGCACAAGTTTCAATTTAAATAAAGTTTCAGATTTTATTTAACTTTTATTTTAATTTATTTTTATACATGTATTTAATTTTTATTTTTATTAACTTTACCTCTTATTCTCTACTTTCTATTTTATTCCTCTTTTATTATGCCTTGAATTGAATTAAATATTTAAATATCGCCAATCTAAATAATTAGATATGAATACAAATAATTAGCTTAAATAAAACAAAAAAACATAATTATTATAGTAAAAATAAAAAATATAGGAATAATTAAAAAGAAATTAGCATTTTAATTAATAACACAGAGATTATTAATATAAAAATTCTCTCCGTGTAAGAACTTTTATTTCGGAATTTAACTGCCTTTTCTTATATCAAACGCGAATAAGAAGAAAATTGCTTTTCGCATTACCATTTGTTTTATCTACGATTCTGTGTATCGCGATGCTTTAAACGCGACTCGTAAAACGCGCGATTGCGACAAATACGCGCAAACACACGTCTCGTTTGTATGCTGCTTTACGACTCGTAAGTACTGCGTAACTGCACGGATGAAGCTTCCCCGTCTTTTCGCACCCTTCTTCTGCCGATGTCACTCGGCTATCTCCTGCCGGTCTTTCGACGCCTCGCACTTTCACGAGTACCGAGGGATAGATGCGTAAAAGTCGCATTCTGCAGAAGTTGTATAGATAAATTATTATTCTCCGTGATAAAAATGCCTTAGGAAAATGGGAAAGTATATTAGAAAATAAAAATTATATGTGTAAACTGAAGAACAAAATAAATAATACCTTAAATAATTGAAAAAAAAATTAAACGAATTAAAATTCAATTAAACCTTTTAATTTAGGAGAACTTCAAGTCACACTTATAATTTCGAAGTTCGGAAATTTGAATTTTTATTACTTAATGCGCTTTAATATCCTTAAAGCTGATGATCTTAAGGTGTCATAAATACGTTTGCCGTATTTCTTTTATTAAAATTTAAGTAGAGTAGAAAGTCAGGTTTTTTAATCTCGCTTGAATATCGAGCACGAACGATCGAAAAGTTACGCGGGGAATCGGCGAGAAATCAAACGAAGTCGCGCTCGATTCGAGCAAGTGTGTGTATAATCGATAACGCTCATTGTCACGATTCACCTTACGTATTCGCCTAAGTATCGCACTACTCTTAAGTTGTATCGACGTACAATAATAATTGTAAACTTGATAATATTAAGGCCTCTTAGTTACTAACGACAAGTCGTCACAATTTTATATCTCTGATCGCTACGACTACACGCTACCGATAGGAAAGCGACAAGAATCATTTTTATTTCGTCCCACGGTCTACAGAACCGCCGAGTATCGACAGCTGTCGGCTACCGCGTACTTTCATCTCCAAAACATCGCAAAATGAAGTGTCTCGATTCCTGAAATTAAGCGATTTACATAATTTCTCTCGTATTTGCATTTTGTTAACCGAATACAGCGACGTGTCTATTAATCCCAGAAAAATTCACGGAACATTGTCTTGTTACTTTTACAATTTGTCTCTGCGTCGTTACTCGCGCAATCGTCTTAAAACGGTTTTCTCAACGCTCAGTCATTTTAAACGCGATGTGCAAGACGCAAGTGAAATCTTTCTTACGGCGTAGTTTCTTGGTCCACTTTGAGAATGTCAACGAATCAATAATATAGCCTCCGCAGCGGGAATGTAAATAAAATCATTGGCGAGACGCGTTCGTCGTCGCGCGCGCTCGATATCGGCGGGTTTCTGTCGCGAGAGATTCCAGCTATTTACAATGAATACAAGCTTTGTACAATCTCACGTGTGTTGACGAATCACAAGAGCGGGGTATAGCGCCGATACGGCAATATAATTGCTCACCTGCTGCCTCATTAATCGGCAACGAGATCGCCTCGTAACAATCATCGTGTAACTTACCATCTCGTTATACTAATCACCACCGCGCTGTTCAAACGATTTCTCTCTCTCTCTGACGCGATCCGCAATGTTTCTCTGTGCTTTCGCAACGAAATCGAAATAAAGAAACTTGCGAGGAACGTGTGAGCGAAAACCAAAACGAATTAATCGAAATTAATTAACTCAATTAAATTAATTGTCAAGTGCCATTCGTGCTCGCAGTTTATGCGTTGCGGAAACTTAACCGGATGCTTAAAAAAAGCCAGGGAATGTGGAGACGTGAGAGAATGCGGGATTTGAGGATTGTGCGTGTGCGTGTATATATGGACCGTGCCAAATTAAAAGACAAGAGAACCATCGCTTTCGAACCTTTTACTCTTTTTTTTTTCTTTCTTTTCCGTAGCAACTTTATTGTTTCGGTGCATCTCTCTCGTGCCAGAGCCACTTTCCATAATGAAGGCATATTCGCTAGTGTGGAGTATACGTAGACTTGTTTATTTTTATGTTTTTTTGTCGCTTAATTACTCGTTATCTCTATAACGTAGGTACCTTATCACCTAGCCTCCGCTATCGTAAATTCATACGACGCATCGTAAAATGTATACGTGCGCGTATACCTTCGCGTCTCAAATGCAATGTGCGCGTGTGCTCGCGCGTATGTGTAAGAGGACCACACACAAATGCGTGTATAAGAATGCGCAATTGATTTTCGTATCGAAGTAAATCAAATGTATCCGACTGACCAGCTACAGCGAGCCTACGTATTTACAAACTTCGTCATTTAATTCGTCTACTTTTAATAGGAAACATTAATCGCATATTCTCCTCCTCCTGACAACGGAAATCAAAATCGGTACAATTTTAGTAAATCGAAATTTCTATTTCGTACATGCCTGAAAATTATCTCATCCTCGCCACACAATCGCTAGATAATATTACGAATTATTTAAGATTTTAAATCCTCTCTGCATCTAGAGGGTGTTCCTGCGATAAGTAGTGGGCTTACGATGATTCGCTATGAGACTGATATTATTCCATTGTGTTAATATTTTAATTCCAACTTAAATTTGAATTAAAAGGAAATAAAGTTCTAAAGAACTTTAAACGAATTAAAACAGCATTAAGTTGGCTATTTAATTATTCCGTATTAACCTGTAGAAAAAATTGCATGGAGAAAATAGAAGCTACCTAAATTATACCGATTTTAGTCCTTAATTGTATTCACACATGTCATACACATACGTATCCAGTCTTACTTCCGGTTTTCTGTCTTTCCCGTTCGCTCGTTCTTGATTGAACTAAAATTGTAAACCGCATAGGAAAACTTTGCGAATTGCGCGTCTTTCTCGGCGACGAATTGCAATTATGTTCGCTGGATGTTTATAAAAAAAGTCGCTCACACACTTTTTTCTCGGTTTGTCATCGCGTCGCAACAGTCTAGAAAAATTTTGTAGAATTACGCGGCCGCAAACAATCGTAAACAAATCCATCAAGTTGACAAATTAAAAACGAGATCGTCTTCAATAACTCATAGTTCATATTTCGAATACATAATTCAATAATAATTCCACGAATTTGAACGAAACGCTATTCTCCAAACTTCTCTATACTGGGATTCAAACGGATCGAATCGAACGTGCTAATATATATGTGCGCAAATAAAAGTTAAATTCAATCGTCAGTTGTTATCAATTGTTTACTAAAAATATGAAAGGTAGAAAAAAATAAGAATTGTCATCACTCCTGAGGAAGAATTAAAATACTTACTAATTAATCATGCGCGCATATCATCAACTTATTATCATATCCACATGCTCGGAAATCTCTAGCTTACGCTTGACTCGTATCCGGATCAATCTCGAAGCTCGAAAGGAACGTTGAACGAAAGTATACGACAGAAACTTCGGTCGAAAACACTCCGACGTTTGTAATATAAATTTAATAGCGGCTATAACCGTAATAATCATGCATATTTAGAACATTATCTTTCCGCAAAATAAAAATAATTTCTTTGTTATTCATCGATTTCTAATCTGATTTCTTTTAGTTTAACTATAAATAATAGCAGGAGGATCAATTTTAGTGTCATTGATATTTTGTGGTATGCATAATTACATGTAATATTTTAATAATTATTACAAACATGTACGACGTCCAACGTTTCAGCTCTTTTTCGGTCTGCCTCGATAACACTATAAGCTACTATAAGCTAGAAAACTGTATGTATTAATTAAAGATCACCTGTCAATCGAAAACCTCAAAGTCTCATCAAACACTAACTTTGATCAGTACAGTTAAAATCAAAGAATTTACCTTTGATAATATAATTCTCAATATATGAAGTCGATTAAGTGATTCAAAAAAAACCGAGAAAAAAAATTGTTTAAAGCGGAACGCAGCGGTGCAGCATAACTAATCCAAACAGTTAAAGTTCACAGATAGTAGAGAAAGAGAAATCGATCTTTGGTTATAATAATTATTAAATGAGTGTACGACACACACCACATATCGATGAGTTGATTCTAACTGATCCTTTCTTTGTTATTATTTCTATTTATTTTATATTGAAAAGTCGTTCGGCTTGCTTCATTTCAATTTAAAATTATAAACGACGGAGATATTCGAACACAAAACATTTGCATTAGCGCGCATTTTGCAATCGCGACGAATCACCTGATAAACCTGCATAGTTTATGTACACGATGAATACGATGATAACTTATTTACAAATGATGAAGTGATCGAAAATGATAAGGTGATACGGTACGGTGTTATAATAATTACAGAGAGGGGGATCTCAGACGAAAGAAGCGAAGAGTCAACGGATTGTTACGGAAGAAAGAATGTACTGATTTTTATGAAACACATGTAATTTCACAGAGGTATACTGAATTCCGTATAAATCGCATATAACTTATACAAGTTACGTGACGTAAAATTCTACGTTCAAGATGAAAACATTTTAATTAAAGTAACTACTGTTTTCAGCGTTAGAAAAATTATTTTGACGCGCAAACGTCTCTTCGATGTTACTTCCAGGGTTTAGAGATCGGAATTTCGCCCTAAAGTATTAAACATTCGCAATACGCGGCGTTAACGTTGCCAACGAAAAATACGCAGTGTCAGATGTTATTTGGAGTATCGACGGGTATACGAATATAATATTGGCGTGACGAAAACGCCCAGTGATAAACGCACCTCATCAACTATGCCACAGCTGTGCACGTTATATTATGCTATCGTTATGTAACAGCGATAGACACCGCAAATCGCGTATGCGTGTGAAGAAATATCTATACATTAGCATAGAAATATTTAAAGAGGATCAAAGAATGCGACTCGATTCTTCGTTTCGTTAAAAATTTTCGGATCAACACGCCTCGCGATTAAATAGTACTCTCAATCGATATCCAGCGAGCTAAACAAACGTCTTATTTCAATTCCCAAAGTATTATCGTTTTCCGGCTGAATGCCGCAGCTTTTAGTTCTTTATTTCACATTTTCAACGCGTCCGCGTTTATCATCAAGATATCTCCCCGTTTCGATATAATGTCTTTTAATTTCTTATTGCTATATTTCTCTGTAAATTTTCGAAATTAAGTTTATAAAAAAAAACATTTTCGTCTAGGAATTAATTTTTTTGATTACCTTTTCTTACATGTACAAAATCAATTTGTGACTGTATAATCTAATAAATCTACAAATGTACAAGTGGAAGATACACGTTTAGTGTAAAATGCGAGTTTTTGGGCAGTTGAAAAGTGCGTGAAATAAAGAAAAATCAAGACGAGAGATAAAGGAAAATATTTTCATGAAATAAAAGAGCATTAACACGCCATACAACAGTTAATATTTCCACACGTTGTGTCGCAATGTAATTCGCGATGATATCAAACCGATATCGCTATATTTTTTATACCGTCGGCGAGGGTACCGATATTGGTGAAGCTTTCTCAATCCAATCTTCAATGCGCTCTCTTTCGTGGGCCGCACAGTCGGCATTTCTAAACGCATAATTAACGGCTACGATTAATTTATGCGCGGCTATCATGAAACGACGAATTTTCGCATTTCTTCATGTGTAAAAAGAAAAAACATGCATTTTCCTTTTATCGTCGAGATGAGAACCAAACGTAGGGCATGTCCCGCTAAATTGCTGCTACTTCCATTTTTCTCTCACTTTGTCCTAAAAGTATTTCATCGTCGGAGTTACTACTGGCTATCTAAAATCTCTTAATCTAAAATCACACGTAATTGTGTGCGCCCTTCCGTTTTTTCTGTACATCTTCCGGCATTCCCTACGGACACGAGACACGCGACAAAATGAGAAGAGAAAATATTTAAGGATAGTACTTAAACGATATAGTTGTTGATTTCGGAATTTCGGAATTTCCTGTAGTCACGCGGAAAGAATCACTGTATTCGTCAGCGAAACATAATCGGAAAATAATTTAACTACAAGTATGCAGTCACAATATTTCTCGTTGTTACAATATTCTGCTATCAAAATATTCGTTTCAGCTTTTCATTGTTATGCGTCTTCTCGTTATTAATTACATTATTTTTGATGATTTCGATGGATAGCATCATAATTTGTGTTTGTGTTTTATTTAGGTAGATTTATTGTGCCTTGGTCCTATCACTTCTACACCCCTCTCGAAATTATCATTTTATTAGGGTTGTTGAAATGAGGGTGAAGGCATTCGAACGATCCCCGACAATCATATATCTCAAGTGCGACTCGAATCAAATATTTGTGTAAATATTCGACGAAATGGTCGCTTCAAATGCAGTAAATAAATTCTTTCAGTTTAAATTACATTTTTTTCCTGACATATACTATAATTTTATAAATAGAATGAAATTTTAATAAAACTTTAAGGGGATTCTATAGCGAAGGCCGAACTTCCTCGATGTCGATAATGTCAACATTTCTAGTCCTGCTTTCTATGTTATATATCTATATCTGTCCTTGTCCGATTGCTGCGCCATCTCTCGCTACACGCAATACTGCTTATCCTATCAACCTGCATGTGCTTTTGCATATATAAAAGTTAAAAGCATGACACTTTTTTTCTAGACTTCTATCGTAGTTGTAATTGCACGATATTGTTCTTCAATGTTTTCCCTAGAGGGCTAGTATCTCATTTTGTATATATAAACTGCAGTATTTTCGTATAAGCAAATATTGTCGTCAGTGACAGCTCTATGTGCCCAAATTTTTAATTTTTTTTTTCGTTTTGGATGTAAAACCGACCCTAGCTCTCTACATTTTTTTTGCGTACTTTAATTCTGTAAAAAATTTTGCAATTCCGTAAAGCCAATTAAAAGTTGTTTGCTTTTAACTAAATGTCGGTAATTACTGCCACTATAGGATCCCCTTAACTTCGATATAAAATTCTTTTAACAATTATTTGAAAAAGATTTAAGATTTAGAAGATTTTAGAAAAATCAAATCTATCGTAAATGATTATGTGTTTAAATCATTTTATTGTTAGCATCCAATCACAGACTTGAACAAAAGACCGTCGATTATCGAAATTCGCTCGAATCGCTCGGATTCGCGTGTCCAATTACTGTCGTACGGCAGTGGCGCTTACAATGTAATAAAAAATAATACCGATACTTATTCACACACAGAAACGACCCATCGTTCTCTTCCGTCTCGATCCTCCGCGTAGATCTTTCTCACCGGAGACTTAGACCAGACGTAAAATCAATGGATTCAGACTTCCGCGTTTGCAGTCCGTTTCACGCCGAATCTAAAAAAATTACGCCGGCTTTGATCCCCGATTTTCATTCTTCCGTTTTATTCTCCTATATTTCTCTAGCTATCTATTTATTTAATTCTTTCTCTCATATATTTCTCTCTCACTCTCTCTTCCGCTCTCATTTTCCCGTATCGATATCATCGCGTTCACACGATAAGTCGGCAGTGCGTTTATTGGAATAAATCGCGATTCTACGATCGCGCGAGGAAAAACTCGCGTTCGCGAGGTAAATGAAGGAAAATTATCGTCGCCGAGATGGATGAGAATCGTTTTCTCGACGCGGAAATTCTCGAGATTTTTCGAGATCGGCCAGCGACGAGGAAGGTCGTTGAACATCAGTACACTTGGCTCGCGCATGCCTTCGAAAGGACGTACTCCTCTTTTTATTTCCTAGTCTGAGATCCAAGGAGTCCCGTCGTTCGAGAACTCGATCTTAAAAGACGAGAACGAGCGAACGTGGGATCGGGAACAGTCACGAAGGAACAGGACCCGAGTTCCTTTCGTCCTATCGAGGCAGCGAGTTGTCGGTAAACGCAGAAGAGTCGTTAAAAGTTCCGAGCCTCATCGTTCCTGCGACTAATTTTCATCGAGAACAACTCGAGCGTTAACGACGATCCTTTAACACGTTTCTTTCGGAATCCTTCCAATCCTTCGTCTTCAGTTCTTTCGTCGAATTCCTATAGCCGGTCGAGTCGTCAACTCATTCTTTCGAAATCACTCTGTAAACAATTCGCCTATCTGCTCCGCTAATTTTCCTCCCGAATGTAAAGTTTTCGGAAAGCAACGAAAGCGCTCAGAAACCTTCATTCTATTCCGTTAACACAATCATTTACGTTTTCCTTGTGAATTTACGATCTTAACATCCGCGTTTGCGACTCGCCGCCGTAACATTCCCACACTTCCCGTCCCTACCGCATTTTCATTCATCGCGCGCGTCTATTCGAATTTTCATCTACCTTATCCTTTTCTATTTCAGGAAGGACAACTTCAATCTAGGACTTATTAGTCTTTATTTCCAGCGAATACGCTGGTACGCTCATTGGAATCAAATGCTTCGTTACCAATGCTAACGCTAGAGAGGAAAAGTGCCGATAGTACCACCTTTTATCTCTACAGTCGCTAACACTACTTTGTCGCTTCATCAAGAAGGATCGATGACGACGACTTCTTCTTCGACTCGTCGATCTTCTCTTCTCTCTTCTCCTTTCCCTTGGTTCCTCTTCGTAGCCGATTTGTCGCCGATTTATCGAGAGACGCGTCTGAACGCTCGCGGATGATCGATTCGTTCGCACGAGATTTAGTTCTCGCTTCGGCAAACCGAGAGGATCAGAGGAAAACACGGAATTTTCTTTTCCGGAAAAGTTTTCGAGTTTTCGCCAACCGGAGAGAGAACAAATCGTGCGAATATCCTCGATTGAATATCTCGCGCTCCGCGGATACAAATCCGCAAACATAATCTTGTCAAGGACGATACGATTCGAAGGGGGACTTTGCGCTCTGCTGATCTTCGGACATCCTCGGATATCCTTGAACGATGTATCTCGCCGAGGATTAATTTTCTCGCGAGTGTTCTCGCGTGGCTATCATCCAGAGATATCTCATCGAGGTCGACCGGATCCTGGAGCTATCCTTCCCGAGGTATCCTCGAGAAATATCCTGTCAAGGTTTACTCAATTCGGAATAATAATTTTATCGTTACCGAGACGACGTCCTCGGGAGATATTCTCTCAAGGACAAATCTATTCGCAGCGACACTCGAGGGATGTCTTGCCGATTCAGAGCTATCCTTTTACGTCTCGCGGCATCCTCGAGCAAAATCTCCTGTTGAGAACTATTCGATTCGGAGCTATAATCTCGTCGATGCGAGGAAACGTCCTCGAGGAATATCCTTTCGAGGACGATTCGGTTCAGCCTGACATTATTAGGAATATCTCTCGCCGTCGGAGGATCCTCGATCAGGACGAGAAGGATTCTCCTTCCCCTCTCTCCTGGCACTTTCCTCTCTCTCTCGCGCGCGAACATTCGCGCGCGTGTTCGATCATAAAATGGCCAGCGCGACCTGTACACGTGTGTAAAATCTAAGAAAAAAAAAGGACTGGCCCGGTCTGTTCGACGCTCGCGTTTACTTAATAGCTAATTAATTATATCACCCTCCCCACCCCTTCGCTCTCCCGCTTTCACGGTACCCGCGATTCCAATCCTCGGGAATCTCTCCCACCGCTCTCTATTGGAATTAATTGGCTACTTTGTGTTTTAAATTGGCTAATGTGTGTGCATAGACGTGTGTGCGCGCGCGCGCGCACGTGTGTATATGTGTGTACGTAAATGTGTCTCTCCCCTCGATCGTGTGTGTATACAATGTATAATACGTATAATATATTGCTATATATACATGCAGGATGCGGCGAAATGCGTAGAAAAACGACGATATGGCTTTCTTATAAAATTCCAAGTCAGTATTCCCTTGGAAAATATTTGACACGTAACATGTGATGTTGTTCTTTTTTTAAATCATTCTTTAGTCGTCATATTGATTCTTAGAATTTTCTTCGGATCTCGTGAGTATTACTAAAGTTCTGTGGATACTGATAATCACGATATTCCATAAATTTAAAGAAAGTTTAGTAATCTATCAACAAATTTTTAAGATATAAATTAAATCTCAGTTCAAATATCGAAACTAAATTATTGTTTACTTTGTTAAATATTTTGATTTTGATTAAATTATGATTGAGAGTTCCGGAGAGATAGCTCGTTAAAGGAAGATCCGGAAAAGAGTAGCCAGAAATGTATTTTCAAAAGAAAATGGAAGAAATCTTCTATTTCCTTGAGGCGTATGTCTCTGGGGAAAAATTGAAAGACCTCCCAATTCTCTTTTGAGGAATGTGAGGAAATCTAAAAGACCATCTTCTCCTAAGTTTCTCGAAATGTGTTCTTACACGAAAGTCGGAAATACTCATTCACGTATTCATTTGACACTTACAACAATTTAGCAATTGTGAAAAATACCTTCAACTTAAAAAAAAATGGTACAAGTCATTAGAATAACTTCTAACGTCAATAAAAATTGCATTTCTGGTATAAATCAAAGAATATAAGTTCTTCGAAAGTCGAAACCTCCTACGCATTTTTCTACGCATTCCTACACGATGTCCCATGCATATATACGTATCAGCTAATCGAAAATTGAGGCTACAGTGTGCGGCAGTCTATTGTCTCTCTTGGCTCTTCTCTCCGCAGCTTCCAGTTCCCCGTTTTCCATTCTTCCTCTCCCTCCTCTTCGTTTTTCTTGTTATCGGTGACTTACTATCTTCCGATCGGCGAAGATCCTCCTTTCTTCTCGAGGGGGGTGCGACACGGAGTCGTCGTCACCGACTCGAGTCCGACGGTCCTATCTCGGGGACGGGCACGGGGGGAAGACTTTTTATTCCCACTGGTGTGGAGAGGGTGGCAATTCCGAGGGGTGAGCCACCGTGGAGCTGCAAGTCGTACGAACAAGACATTAGAGGGGCGACGAAGGGGATGGCGGGGAGAGGGGGGCTGAGAAAGCTAGGCTAGGGGGGAAAACGTGCGACCCTTCTGCGGTAAAGCGAGTCGACCACCCTATATAAACGGCCAACGGTGGTATTTCAGCTGAAACGATCTCGATAAAATCGCCATTCCGTTTATTACGAACTTAATTTTATTTTTGTATGAAGTTTGAAGTTTATTATTAAGCGACAATAATCTAATTACCGTGGAGAGTAGTTAGGGCGATCGATCGCGGGGCGAGTGAAGGGAGAACGGGGTACAGCTACGTGCGAATCGTCGAGCTAACTCGTTACGGCCGGAAATCAGAATTCCCGGATATTTAGCACGAGTAAAGGTTGATTACAAAATTGGGAAATCTTTCAGAACTTTTTACAAATCATCAGAAGAGTTTAAATTCAAACGACTGGATGTGTATTCAATTAAATTAATTATTTAATTCCGAATGGACATTAATCGAGACTATTATATCGCAATTAATCCGTATCAAATGTACTTGCTCGGCCATTCGCTTTCTCTAATGATCGAGAACGCGAAGTACGAAACGCGGCAATAATAATTTACAACTATCATTTCGCACTTCGATGTTCTCGATCGAGACTAAGTCGTAAGAACTGAAATCGTCAGCGAGCAGTGATAGTGCGGTGTGCTTTTTCTTTTCTTTCTTTATTCAAAACCGTTAGATGTAACATCACCTAATTTTTGTCTAATTCTTTGTCATAATTACAGGGAACACAAAGAAATTAATAGGTAAACTAAAAGCGTATGTACAAAATAAAAAAATTTTTTTTTTCTAAATTTGCTTATCATGCCCAAGAACGTAATAATCGCTACACACCGAATCAAGGTTTCTCTTTCGTTCGTCTCTTTGATGATAGATCACTCTCTATCTTGGCATTCAACTTAATCGCCAAGTGACAGCCGACATCGGTAATTATTAATTACCGTTATCGAACTGGAGCATGCGCTACCCGCTCGTGACGATTATTCCGAAGAATTAATGAATCTCTCGACTCTCAATAAGCAAAATAACAAAAACGTTCGTCTGATTTCCATGCAGCTGTCAGCACGCGTGACAGCCGATCGTTTCTCTTCTAAAAGTATTTTTTTCTCTTTCTCTCTCTCTCTCTCTCTCTCTCTCTCTCTCTCTCTCTCTCTCTCTCTCTCTCTCTCTCTCTCTGTCTCCTTGCTTAAATACTTTTTTTGTCTTCAATACGAATCTACTTCCGTCTCTTTATCTCTTTCGGGCTATTCTTCATATCGAAGTTAATATTGACCTAATATCGGGTAGACATTATCTATGGAACAGGAAATGTGCTTTACATCGGATTACAATTCCAGGTAAATTTAGGGGGGAGGTTGAGGGTTGAGGAGATATATGCAGATCTTCGAAAGAGAGTCTTCGTCTTTTTCTTTTCTTTTCTTTTTTTTGGCGCGTCGCGACGTCATCGATATTTCTCTCAACTGAAGGCTGCATGGTGGATCAGGCCTTCTTTTACACTCACAATGCCAACGACGAAACAATGTACTCCGTTCAGGTATTTCCTCTGTTTTTTCTTTTGTGCACGGGTAGCAGAATGGCGAGACAATGACGGCGGGTATGTCATGCGCTTGCGAAATCGGGGTGACCGCTTGCAAATTACTGGTATTCAGATTAGTAACGCTCGGTTGCACAACAAATTGTGACGAGTTAAATTTTCGATTTCCGAATCAAAACTGTAAGCCGAAAATCCAGTGAAATTTAAATTCTTTTAAGACTCTGACAAAGATAAAAATAATTTTGAAAGATATTTCTCTTTTTATATATTTTTTTTACTATTATATTATAAATGTGTATAATATATTAATGTCTCAATGTATCAATACTTTACAAGATGAGCGGGTTCAAAAAACGAGATTAATTCGCAATTGGCGGATATTCCTCGAAGATCGTAATTGTTTCTTTTTTTTTAAATCATTTTTTTTTAATTCTTTCGGACTCGCTAAGTAGTCCCGAAAGTGGGCCAGCAGCGATGCGATTTCTCGCTTCAGCAACGCTCTCGCCCAGTCGAAACAAAGAGAAAGAGAGAGAGAGTACACGTACACAGAGGGGACGGAAACACTCATCAAGACAAAGGAACGGCCGAGTAATGCCGGGTATATTATTCGTCGCGCGGATGTTTAAGGAGCGCGTTAATTGCGCGTACGCGAAAACTGCCGCTAATTAGCATCGCTGAACGCGTCTCGTCTGTCGTCACTTAAGCCCGCGTCGCTCGCCCCAAAATCCGTGAAAACTGGCGCTAGATTATCCCTAATTTCCGCGCGCATTTCCGCAGAATTTATTTCTGAAACTCGTTTCGATTAATTATGCACTCGCGCGACTTTTCAATTAACTCAGCTGCTGCGAATGAAGGGTATTGTTGTACCGAAACAAAATAAGCGCGTGCAGTTGCACTTTTGAATAATATGATTATTTACGAGATATTATTGAAATATCACGCTCGCGAGTATTTTGAAGCAAATATTCGGATTACATTCGACGAATATAATCCATTTCAGCAGAGAGTTTCGATAATAATGATCCCTAATTTAATCTACAATAATTGAATACGTGTTATATTTTATAAGAACCGTACTCAATCCGGTTTTAATCATTTTTAACGGGGTGAATTTGAGAATTATCACCTTACGTGATATTAATACTGGATTGATACGACATTATAAATTTTTTTCTGCGAATCCCTCAACACAAAATAATTTTATCGAATTCACGGAGAGATCTTCGAGGAGTTTTATTTTCTCTCTCTCTCAAAACGCGCGAATGCTTAATCAACCGCTCGTGATGCGGTCGTGGTGATATCGAATTCATCATATGTAATTATATTTAATTATAAACAAGTGTGTCACCCCATTCGAGCGCAATCAACCTGCCTTGACACGAAATAAGCGACGCGACCGATCCGATTTGGAGATGCGACACGCTACACAAGGTGCCTTCGAAATCGCCAATTACTCCTTTCCCGATTTTTAAACGTGTACAGATAAACGTTTGTGATAATCGTTGCTAAATTTATTTATACATGCGTTTATCGCTCATATAATCGAAAATCGGAAAAGGACCGACGATTATGAGCGATTTTAAAGGCACATCATGTATATCGGTCGCACGGCAAAATGTTGGACAAAATGTCAATGGCACGGCGTATGTACATCATGAGGTAAACAAAGGGCGGTCAGAGAACCCAAGGTGAGACAGTTGTAACGCAAGCAAAAGGCAATAATACTTGGTATTATAAAAAATATAGGCTGGATCATGTACCTCTGCGAGCGAGGTCGCGCCGACTATAGCTGACTCTCGGTTCGTTCGGTTCGTTCAGGAGGAGGCGTAACACGATTGGTAGTAGTAGTGGTAGCGGTAGTAGTAGTAGACGATAGCGGTAGTAGTCGATAGTAGCTGACAGTGGTAGATAGCTGAGTCGGTAGTGGTAGTAGTAACGTGTACGTATACGCGGCGCAGGGCGCTGGTTCGGCGATCGGCTTGCTCTAACTTGACGGCAGAGTAAGCAAGAACGTACAATTGTTACACATCCAGCATTAGTTGCAAGTAACACTACCCAACAACACACACACCTTGTAGAAGTTGCGACGATAACGCTACTAAGTATTGAGTGTCAAATTGACTGGCCCGAGACGTATTTTCGTTAATGTCCCTATTCCACACGTATTGGATAATGAGGAGACAATGAGAATGAAATCTAGACCAATTTTGTTTTCAAGGATTTTGCCATAAGAGTCACGCCTAGATTTTCGAACCTTTCGCTATTCATAATTCCAGATAATTCGAAGAATCGATCCAATTACAGGCGAATTTATATATTGAATTTATAGTGAATTTTTCAGGTGACTGTAAATATATTTGTTATTCGTAAATGTTGCTCGTTGCTTAATACATCTTAATGCGGTAAATTTTTTAGAATAATATATTTTATAGACTTTGTTAAATATGTCAAAACCATTAATCGGAAAACAATCTGCGACACAAAAAATCTAGACGTACTGATATCTTCAATTTCGAAATCAGGAAGCCACGAAAGTTCAAGATTTTACGCTTCGTTTTTGTTATACTTCTACAAAAGGAAAATTAAATTTTGTTGAGTAGTGTAATCTGGGGAAAAATATCACATAGTCTGTTACTATTAGAGATATGTCTCTTCGTCTCAATATCGCAGAGAGAAAACTAGAACGATATTCTAGAGTACAAACTTGAAGACTGTCCTAAATTGCGCGAAACTCGAGAATTAGTAAAATGTTTAAATATTTAAAATTAAATTATATACAGCGATAGCAAAAATGGATTTCTATTTGAATTATTTTCGTTATGTCTCTTTTATATCTGTTATCGTATAATTTTCGTTGAGTTCATTGTTAAATAATGTGTGTGTCATACTGAGAATTTATAATGTCTCTCGGTAAACATCATAAAATATTGCCCCATCATTTTATGACAAAATAAATTGATTGCTCCAATTGATTATTCCGTTAATACGGTGCTTTCATTACTCTTAATAAATTTTCCTACCCTGAAATGCGATAAATTTAAACGCGTAAATGTGAAGCTGTCTTCTTATTTATAAGCATCGATCAACACTTTTTGAAAATTTACAGAGAATTTGTAATAGACTTCAGAATAGAATTTTCATAATTTCATATTTTAAAAAATACCTAAAGAGAGATATTTTACATTATAACAAATTGAACGGAAAACGATAACGTTCTAATAATTCTGAGAAATACACTACGAATTTGTCAGAGAGTGTACACGTGAGAAGAAACAGAAAATACGAGAAGACATTATATATACTCGTGTACCTTTCACATCCACAGCTTTAAAATATCGTTCTAATTTTCCGTTCGGCGATATTGATAACTATCAGTTCCTTATCTACTTGATTTCTGCTCCTCCGCTATATCGAGAGATCGCATATAGCGATTGTATCACAGTGGGCCGACAGGGTTACGTGAGAAATGCACATATATCTTAGACTTTATATCTTATTTTTCCTCGGAACAACGTCAAAAGCTACGACAGTGTCCTTTGTGGACGTCAGCAAGAGGATCGCCAGGACGGAAGGCCCCCCTCTTTCTTTTTTTTTTTCCTTTCGACTCGTCTCTCCGTCTCTGATCGATTTTGAAATTTACTTTCTCCCTTGTTACGCGCGCGTCGAAAGACTCAGCCGGCTCTGGTCAGCGCTACTCTTCGAACACCCGATATATTCCGCTCGTGCTACTCGATTGCTATTGATAAGAAACACTGTGCGCCCCTCTATGAACTCTCTTTGGGATTATTAGCCTGTCTGTTTTTTTTTTATCTAGGATTTAGGATATAGGATCGCGATGTGGGAGACGCACGAGTGCGCGGGAGGGGAGATATCGATTTCTTTAATATTAATTTCGAGGGACGGTAAAAGAGGGAGCGTTGAAAAAGTTTTCTCTTCTTTTTTTTCTCTCTTTATTTTTAATTATCTCGGGTATTTTTTTCGTCGATCAGTTCTGGTGATTTTCCTGTATGCGAAAGGGGGACTTTTATGGGTCATATATATCATATCGCATGTTCCAAAATTACAGAAGCTATTACAACTGTGTATAATATTTTGATGAAGCAAAATTGTCTCCTCGTTCTTCGCTATTTTCTACTATTTTCCAAATAATCAACATGAAAATCTCACGAAGTCCCGCTGAATTAAATTTTTAATCAATCTTGTTTTCTGATCTTCTTCGGTAGTTTTGGAACAAAACGCGTGTACCGATCGGCCAAGGGCGATTCGCGTGGATGTCGCTCTACGATGTGGCTTACCTCGCGAAGCTCTTGAACGCCGCGGATTGCGGATTTATGCAGAGCGGCACTCGCGACGTGTTCAGCTGCTCCGCTATAAATTTGTGCATCTCCTCTGAAACAGACAACGACGTACCGGTATATATAAGTGAATGACGGGAGGCGGGACGTTGATGGCGCGATATAGTTTCCCGCGGTCGAGATAACGACACTCTGAATAACGCCATGCTTTATATTCTCATCCGCGGTCAGCGCTAAACGCAGATAAATTATCCTCGCTCTCGTCGGTGTTGTATGCGTGTGTATATGTACAATTTTATTTTATTATTTTATTATTATAATCAGTATATATATAGGTATTTATTATCACAATCGTTATTAATTAAAAGAAAAAAGAACTAGAGACTTCTAAATACTTCTCTGTACGAGGACAGTTTTTCAAAATTTCATGTAATACTTTTAAATTTTACAAAGTTTTTACGTGCTTCAGTTAATCGTTGTATGTAAACGACTAAACTTGCGAAAGTCGCTGAACTTTTATTTTAAACTGAGCCGGCACGAAGGAATAATGACAGCGGTATTTTTTTACTCTATACTTATTGGATCCGCCATTCCTCTCCGCTTCATCGTTGACGATTATAGCAGCGAGGAAAGATACCCAAGAGCCCCACGGTTTTCAGCGACCAGGCGCTGCGCTGAGATAAACCATGATTTATCGTGACACGCACACATGCGAGCGTGTTTATCGCGGTTATTGTTCTCGAATAGCGCAGGCACGTGCCTGAGATACTTACCGCGTACGTCACTACCCACGATACGCGCGATATTTCCCGAGACAATATATTCTCGAGACAATATATTGGCTTCATTCTACAATTTGTACCGCAAAAACGAACCTCCAACTGCCAATCGCACTTCGTGCAAGATTTGACGTAAAAAGTCAATTAAATATCGACATGAAAAAAAAACAGTTGTGGTCAAATCGTCAAATATCAAAAGTTCTCTGCTATAAATAGCATTCTAAATAATCACACATGTAAATTTAAATCTTATTTATCATTGAATAAATTAAATTTATTAGTCATTTTTATCAGAAAATATAGAAAAAGTATTTTCAATATTTGTTCCATGACTGTCGCAAAATTCATGTTATTATTAAATGTTACGTAATATTTTCGTGTGAATGTTCATAAATATATTTCCCGCTAGATAAAATGCTCCAAAGATACGGCATTCGCGCGACATTTTTTCCTCGTTTTTTTTTGGTCTCTTACATTGAATCTTCGACGCGGCAGAATTTCTCACCTTTCACTTGCTGCACGCTCGTGAGCTTTCGCTCCCAGAGATCGTCGAACGGATGGGCGGCCGATGGCTCAAAATCCACCCTGTACTGTCTCATGCCGGCGCTCGTCGTGTAACAGCATGTGCACATGCACGAATGATATCGAAGCCGACCCTCGTCCAGATAAGGATGCGCCAGGGCGTCCACCACAGTGATCCTCTTGTCCTGCGTAACACAATAATTGTTGGGGGAGAACGTCGATAAATATATTATAAAATGAAAAACAAATTCGGGCCAAACGAGAAGAATCTCAGCAATCGTGAATAAATAGAGTATGAATTGGTCATTCGTTTTGGTCATTTTCAATATAAATAAATACAATTGAATTTATAGTTAAAGTTGACAATAAAACGTGAAATCCACGACAGCACTAATTATTATTGATTGAAGTGATAAATGAATTTGCGGAGAAAAATAGTAGTTTCATAAAAAAAAAAAAAAACGGTATGATTGATAAATATAATTGTGAAATATTTTTGTCGACAAAATAAAGTAAACTAAATGCTCTCCGTGTAAAAGTGAAAAGTTCTAAGAGAATTTTTGAGTTCCTCTAATTTTACGTATAAAAATTATGTAAATTAAAATTAAAACTAATTTACCGAATAAAATTAAATAAAATCAAAATAGAGAATAAGATCTAAAATAGTGAAAAAAAATTCTATTTTTGCGCGAGAAAAACTTACGGGATCGAAGACTAGCATCTGGCAGAGCAAGTGGACGGCCTCGTGCGTCGCCTGACTGCTAAGATTATACAGGGTCGCGAGCGACGGCGGCTTCTGCGCCCTTCTCAGCATGTGAGACTTCGCGCCCTCGCACGCATACCTCATCTCCTCGAGAGTGGGCGAACCCAGCAGCTCCGTGATTAACTCGAGCTGCGATCAAGAAAGAAGGCGCATTTTTTTTTTCATTGCTTACACCGTTAAAATCGTAGTGCCAAGTTATACTCAATTTGAGTCATTTTTAATCATTCCTACAGATTACTCCTACTCAATATGTCGTTAATTTAACTAAATGCTGTTTTGTGTTAAAATAATATAAATAAATTTCGACACACACGATAGTTAAAAATAACAAAATGTTATTTAACTCAAGGTATTGGTTCAAATTTCACCCTTTATTATTTAACAGTGTAATCGCGAAGTGATTTCTTCCACGAGTAACGTAAAGTACTCGCGGTAACTCTCTGATTGAGATATCTCTCTACTAATATTTCGCATAGCTGGGATCATATACGCCAGGTCGTGTGACGTGAGGCCCTTCATCCCGAGGAAAGACGCGAGCCGAATTTTTCGAGAGGTCCGCTCCGCTCACCTGTTGCACGGGGCTTTGGGCCTGGAAGAGGATCCGCCGGCGTAGGAGCTCGCCGAAGATGCAGCCGACGCTCCACACGTCCACCGCGGCGGTGTAGTGCCGCGCGCCCATCAGGATTTCCGGCGCGCGATAATACTGTGTCACCACTTCCTGGGTCATGTGGACGTTCTGGTCGGGTTCCGCCACCCGGGCCAACCCGAAATCACAGATCTGGAGAAAGAGGACACGCTAGTAACGCTTGGCCGTTCGACGTAAATAGAATAGACTAGGTAGCTAAATTTAGAATATCGCTCCTATTTGGGACAAAGCATTTATGTGGGTCAAAAAGATCCTCCGCTATCTGTATTTTCTCATCGTCGAGTTCAATCGGAGGAAATATGTTTCTGTTGTTAGAGGCAAAGAATCGTATCTCCATTATTATGAATTAAGAGAAAACAAGGTTTAAAGTTTTAAATAGAGAAATAATGTATTTTTTACATTTAAAGTAAAAGTAACAACTTGATTTATTTTAATAAAGTAATTTAACTGACATATTTAATAGTACAACTGCCACACTGTACCTAGTTGAAAAATTAAGAACTATAAAATTTTCAATATGACTTTTTCTAAACATTGTATCCTAGGAACTAGTAATAATAGACATAAGACGCTTTACTATTATACAATTTAAGCTCCTATTATATTGAAAACTGTATATTAATTCCATTTTGACAAAAACTGGAGATACGATTTTTTACCTCTAAGGTACAGATTTATGTTCAAGGTTAACATTTAGATTCTGAGATATCTAGATCGAGACTCACTTTTAGCACGCAATTGCTGTTCACTAAGAGGTTCCCGGGTTTAATGTCCCTGTGGAGAATTCGGGCCGAGTGAAGGTACTTGAGGCCTGAAAGCATAACAATATGTCGCAAATTATAAATCTATTTTAATTATAATCTCTTCAAGTTTTAAGGATAAATATCAATAAAATATCAATTATTTTTTTATTGTCAGATAAGAAATACGCAATAAGAGATATATATAGGATATTAGATATATCGAAAAGTTTTTAAAGATTACTGAAAAATTCAATCATACTCGAATAATAGGAGATATTTGCGAATTTCGGATAATTTCGTTTAGAAAAACCGTCGGCGTTAAATTCGATTCGCTCGCCAGTCAATTTGACGGGAACAGCAGCAACGTCACCGAGCATCGATGAAAATTAATCACGAGGACGCGGGGCTTTTTATCGATCGTGAAAATTGACACGAGATCGCCGCGTCGCGCGTCGCGCGTCGCCGCCGCGCGCCGTCTCGCTCGTGCGAGACTGCGAAAATGATAGTGACGGAAGAATTTTTCTCGGCGGCATGACAAGCTGACAAAACATCAGAGACGCCGTTGCTGTGACATGACACGTCGCGTCGGTCGCGTCAACGTGAACCCAATTTTCGAGCCGATGAAAATTCACGCCCGGCTCTCTCTCTCTCTCTCTCTCTCTCTCTCTCTCTCTCTCTGTCTCTTTCTCTGCTAATGAAAATTCGGGGCACTTCGGGACGGTGATTATATTAGGCTTAATCAAAAATCGGTTATTATTTTGTCGAAAATGCCCGTCGATGAAATTCGGGCTGCGCGGTATTCCGCGCAAATGCGATGAATAATAACCGAATTTATTTCCTTAATGGAACAATGCGGAACGTAAAAATTTTTATGGATCCGTTGCAGCTTAATCCATGTATTGTATGTGCGAATTTTATTTAATATTTAACTAATTATTTAATATTTTAAATAACATTTAACACTTAAGAAAAAAAAACGTAATGATAAGTCTAAGAGAATTACAAGAATAAAAATTTACAAAGCATCGAGGAATTTAGAAAAAATGACTTTGTAATATAAAAAATTGCAACTTTATAATATCATAAACTTGGCATAATTAACTTCATGATATTATTAAAAAGTAAACTTCTATAAATTAAAAAATGTCAAACTTTCCGATTTTCTCCAGGCTTTTTAAATATTCTCATTATAAAATTTGGTATACCTAATTTTAAAATTTAGCTTATAATATAAACCTGAGATTATATACATAACGTTGATATATTATGACTGAAAATGTATAATTATTTCTATAGTTTCCATTTTGGATTTTGCAGATGATGACAATGACGATGATGACGATGACAAGAGAGGCAGGTCTCTCGAAGCTCGAATTAATTATTTATAGCATGCAGGAATTTAACAGCCGATAGACTGCTTCGTTAGGGGAAAGGTCGGACAAGTTTAACGGTAAACTGTAACGTAATTGATTGGTAGGGGAGACCGGGGCCTAACCGTCAGTTTTTTTTCGGTGCCGATTTTTAACAAGAAAATAAATAATTTTAGTTAAATGTGGTATACCACTGTAAAGAGTGAACCTTTAGCTACAAAATTTATATAGGAAATTTTTATCTACGTCGCTTTGTTTAACCGGTATAGAGCAAAAACGACAACGGTGGAAAAATTGAAATCTCAAAAATGCCGGGGTTTAACCGTCACACTGCATTTTCAATACATATACGTACATCTAATCCTGAAAAATGATAGGATACATCTTAATAATTGTTTTTTAAGAGAAAAATATAAAAATTTATTTAAAATTTTTATGCGAAACGTTATTAAAAAATAGTTACGAGGGTTCCTCTTTCCGCAGAAGTTACTCGCCTGACTTGTTTCACTCCTCGACGTCCGATGACTCTATTCGGTGTCTGAACGGTTGTAATTCCCGTCTCATCCATATTCCATATGCAGTGAGCCTGGAAATGCACCCGGACTGCTTACTGACGGATTAACCCCAAACACAAGTTTCAGGTTTGATCGCCCACGAAATATTAGACATCGACACGATAATGAAAAAACTACACTGGATTCGTGTTCAGCATGCATTACTCTTTATAATCACGTACCTCGAGATTTGGAGAGCAAATATTATTGCAGATATTACAAAATTTCCACGCGCAGAAAATGTAACTTTCACCTTCCGAAAACACGTTTGCCCTCGTAAAAATCATAACACGGCAGGTAACCTGCCGAAACTCCGTTGGTCACATGGGTACCATAAGCAGCGTTTACAATGTTAATAGCGAGTTCGCACAATATACAGATTCCGAGATATTTGATTTGACGGTTCAACCCCGGCGACGGTTAGGCCCCGGTCTCCCCTACTTTCTAAATCTCATAGAGTGGTTTCGCCACTAATATATTAGAGTGATTGCGATAGTCATTCCAAAAAAGAGGGTTGTCACTCTAATTTGAGTAAATGCGGGCACTCGTAAGGTAGGAGTGGATTTTTCACTCAAATTTTTAGAGCGACGGGATATACGATCACACTCTAAAGTTATAGTGAATCACGATTCACTAAAAATCGACTGATAAATGACTCTAACAGAGTAAAAGTTTCTATTCAAAATTGTAGAGTGACGTAATTCATTCCTATGGACACTGATCTACTGCACTCGAAAAGAGTGCCCTTTCACTCTAATGGAGTGCGATTTCACTCCAACTTATAGAGCGCAATTTTACTCTTTCTTAGAATGGCGAATCACTCGATGTGCACAGGCTCATCTTTCACTTTTCATTACACTTGCATTTCACTCCTTTTGAGTGATATTTCATTTTTTACTCTTCGATTTTTAGAGAGTAAATATCGTAAACGGGATGATGTCGATAGGAGTGTTTCAAATCGATCGCATTCTTCGCTCGTTTTATAAATACACAAGTGACGCACATGGCGCTTTAATCAGCACTGATTCAATTAGTCGATATACGAAGCGTTCGAGAAAGCGACGTGATCTCCATTCTTTTCTACATTTCTTGGATTAGTTTACTTTTTACGATAGAAAATCGGCCTAACTCATAGAGAGGTTTCGCAAGAGCTTATTCTTTCGTTTGCCTTTGTTTTCTCGCCTTACTTTAAGGAAGCGATTTCTCTCCCGCGCAAGAATGGTGAAACGTGGAGAGGTGAGAAATGGCACGGTAGGGTAGCGGCCGAACAGGGCCGTAACGAGATTCCTTCAGTTGTTTCCCGATCAATCCCTGTCAACGAATCGACTTTACCGTTCGTTTACGTTGTTTCAGAAAGCACGTTGAAAAAAGACCCGGTGTGTGTGTATTTTAAGGTGCAACATATTTGGCAGTTAGTTCGAGGAACGTTCGATCAGTTTCAGTCTTCCCTGTTCTTTCGCGACGTTCATTGAAATTGAAAGAAGACCGTCAAGGAACAGATCGTTATGATGCGACAACGAATTATCGGAAAATTCATTTATTACGGAATATCCTCGCAGACGTGCGCGATGAAACAAAATTATAGAAAATAAAGCGGTTTACTGACCTACTATACACGGAGAGAATTTTATATTAAATTTTACTATGCTGCCGCACCAACTGCGGACCATCAAGACGCCACAAGTTTAAATGCTATGAACATAGCATTTAATGCTACGATCATAGCATTTAAACTTGTGGCGTCTTGATGGTCCGCAGTTGGTGCGGCAGCATAGTAAAATTTAATATAAAATTCTCTCCGTGTAGCGGTTGGACCATGGTCTATTTGAATTCTCAGATATATCTGGTAATTTAGATAATTTATTATACGCACGTAATGTCTAAGCCTGATATGTCATGTGTCGTACAACAAGCTTTGTCGGGCCTTACTAATTGGCTACAAGATAGAAGATTTCTAGAAACTCGAGAACTTCTCTATCCCGCAATTAACATGCTTAAAAACATATGAAATATCAACCTAAAACTGTAGGATTACTTCCGGAATCGTGTCGAATCACACACACGACCGGCCCTGAATGTGAGTCGTGCCGCGAGCGTATTCGGGTCTCGATCTTCGCGGCAATAAAA
>NW_027250056.1:0-47267 GCF_030848795.1 Temnothorax nylanderi
TGTATAAAATTTTGTACAATTTTGTACTTGTTGTTGTAAACTATTTATTACTATACTTTTACCGAGGGCAAACCGCTGCAATGCCAATGCCTACTAATGCACAATTTCTAGGCATTACTGCCGATTTTTTTATCTAATGCCCACTAATGCCCAAGCAATATTTTTGTTTGTTTCGGTGATAATAAAATAGAAAATATAGTGTATACAATATAAAAAAGTAGTATATGCATTGTAATATATAATATTTTATGTTCTTTATTTTGTATTGTATGCATATTTTTATCAGGTAACTTAAAATTATACGTAATGCATTTCTGTATAAAACATTTATTATATATTATGCTTATATATCACATACATTTGTTATAAAATATTATAAAATTAATATTTATTATAAAACAGGCAATTAGACTGCGGATATAATAAAAATAAATCTACATAAACATATTTTAATATTATTAAATAAACTCTTAACTCTCTTATTAACTTATAAACTCTTTGCGTATAACTAAAAAATCTCTTAATATATAATAAAATAAAATTTATTATTAGTTTGCAAATACTACAAATAAAAGAGTATATCTATATACTTATTTTCTTTCTAAGACTAGTTGTATCTATTTATTTCAACGTAATCCGTAGAAATTTCCAGCAGAAAAAAAACGTTCAAAACTCAAATGTGAATTTCCTTGCTTCTAACGTCATAATCCCAGTCGCGACAAAGAATTAAAAGCCTTAATCAATAAGAAATCTACGTTTTGTTAGTTTATATTTTTATGTATAGCCGCTAAATCAGAAGATTTTAATTCAAAAGGTCCGGTTCCGATTAATTCAATTGGACCGTAAAAAATATATTTTAATTCAACAAACGTTACATCTTTATCGCGTGGCCAAATAAAAGAATTAAGTTCAGATTTTAAAAATTTTATTTTTACTTTGTTGTCATTACGATGATCAACAACCCGGCCAATATAATAGTTGTCATCATAGAAAACAGCATAATACTTTTCTAATAATATTTCAGGTATGTTCGCGTTACAAACGTTTGGATCATTTTCAAAGAAACATTCTACTTTTGACTCATTACGCATTTGATCTTCTTCAGAAGAACTGGAAACTTTTTGGAGATTTTTTTGTTCTTTTTAGGTTGCATCTTTGTACAGCTTTTCGTTCTTTTATTTGTTGTTTTGTTACCGGTGATAATCTTCGTAATCTATCCGTGCTGACTTTACCTTTACATTCATCAAGAAACCAACAATAAGAAGATTTTTTAACAATCATTATTTTGTCATTTACTGTAACTTCCACGAAAGGCGAGTTTTCTGTTATTGATTTCTGTGATAACTGTTTTGAAAAGTCTTTCAATTCTAGATTCTTTAACTTATAATCGTTAGAATTATCAAATAAAATTGAGTTGTCAACATCCTCGGCATTTGTGCTTCTAGCGTTTATAGTGCAATCGTTATCAATTTCACGTTCTACATCATCGAATTTATAATTATCTTCTAACATTTGTAAAGGGATATCAACAAATTTCCAATCTGTATCACTTTCTATTTCATACCTAATTCCTCAGTATTTTTTATAGCATTTTTTAAAGCCTCCTCAACAATTTCTTTGATATTTAAATTTTGTATGACTTCATGTGTAAGAACATTTGAATTTTTGACGTTTTTTTGTCTTCTCTGGGAAATTAAATATCGTTGAAAGATCATTCGTTATAGCATCTATCTGTTTAATCCTATCAATACGATAAATTAAATCTTTATACTGAAATTAATGACAGTAGAATAAGTGGAAGTCATAGATCGAGCTGTCCGAAAAAGCTTTTCGCACATTTGGCTGCTAAAAATTGTCGGGCGAAACATTTCAGGCATCAGAGTTTGACTGTTCTTTTTAAACAATGTAATTAGTTTGATTAAATTATGTGCATTTAATTCTATACACAGGTAACAGTTACTAGTTAAAAAATTGTCTTTTATATAACGCTTGTTTCTTTTTATCCATGCTCGCCATATTCTTAGAAAAAAGACTGAGTACCACATATAATAAACTCGAATACGTAAAGGTGTAGATTCATCTAGAAAAGATAGTATTATGAAATTCATTATATTTAAGTAAGCATTGTGCCGTTAGTATTAGCGATTTGTTTTAAATGATTGATTACAGATGAGGAACACATTTTTCCCTGCAGAGTAATTCATTTTATCCTCTCCTTTTAAATCCCAGGAAGTTAGAAGATGTTTATCTTTGGAAACAGTTTTTATTAAATAGTGAAGATGATCTACAGTAGCCAAATAATTTCCCATTTGAAGCATTATCCCTTCTTTTAAAATCTTGTCCGCATTTTGGTATAATATGTGTTGTATCTTGTACATAACATTCTTCTACTTTATCCATATTAACTTGAAACCAAGGCCACGCCGTGCTCCACGGGAATATTTGATTCGAGATTTGATTGGTTATAATCGGTAAGCAATTATTAAGACGCATTGCTTTCAACAAACGAGTGTCACCATCAGATGAAAAACCTATAATAGTAATGCCAAATTTTTTTGCTTCTTTTTTCATAAAAGTCCACCGCTCAAGAAATTTTTTGCATCAAATTTATTATCTGTGCTAAACAAAGATAAACAATATGCAGGGACATCGCGAGATAAAGATTGAGCCATTATTACATATGCATACGTAGCTTTACTACCAATTTTAAAAAATTTTGTATAACTTCTGCAGATGTAGCAACATATTTATTTTGGTCAGTAAACCATTTTTAAAGGTAAAACAAATCCAAGCACTTTATTTGCCTAGAATCATATTCAATTTTTCCCGTAATGCGTGTAGCATCTTCGGCAATCCAGATTACTTTTGAAGCATTTCTTTCCTTTAAATGCTGCACTAAACCTTTAAAATCTATTTCGCCTTCCTCAGTATATCGACCTTTATATAAATATCTATTTAAAGTACTTATTGAAGGTAATGCGTTTGGTAAATTCGCGTGTAATGTTTCATATAGTAACCTTCCCCCTACGTAATAAAGATAGATGCTAAATTTTTTCGTAGCTTCATCATAGGAATTTCTATTTGGATTTTTCACATTTTTTAATGATATATCTAAAAGTTTCTTCATAAAATTACTTATAACTAATCCATTATCTTTAATAGAGAGATCTGTTTTAGAATCTATTTCTGAATTTTGTAATTTAGTTAAAAGATTTTCCATTACTTCACCATTATTACATACAATTTTGGAAATGTTTCAGCTATATCTTTATCATTCTTATCTACATATTCACTGATCTTCTCTATATTTTCTGTATCTTCTACTGTATTTACTGTATCAATAATTTCCGCTTTATCTGTAACTTCCGCTACATCTTTATCTTCCTTATTATTTATATATTGACTAGTCTTGTCTATATTTTCTGTATCTTTACTGTATTTACTGTATCAATAATTTCCGCTTTATCTGTAACTTCCGCTACATCTTTATCTTCCTTATTTTTATATATTGACTAGTCTTCTCTATATTTTCTGTACCATCTACTATATTTATTGCATTTTCCGAGGTATTTTCTGTATTAATGATAATTTCTGCTTTATCTATAACTTCCACTATATCTATACCTTCCGCTATATCTATAACTTTCGCTATATTTATACCTTCCGCTATATCTACATAATCATAATATTTTTTGATAACAATGATTTAGTTGTGATGAATTTTGATGTGTTTATTAATAAATTGAAAGTTGAATAATAATCCAAACTTTGATGAACTGCATTTAGCAAATTTACGAATAAGTTGCACGTCAAAAGAATGTTATCGCACAATGCAATTCATCGCATCTAAACTTCTTCGTCGCAACGGCTGTTATCAAATAATTCTCTTAAAGCCTCGCATCCATTTTTATTTACTTTTCCTTGTGTCCGGAACGGCTGTTTCGGCCTCGTCTCTCGGCTTCCTCGGCGTTGTGGATTTTGCCGTGCTTGCGTGCTTTGGTCGGAATTTCTTGCGCCAATCATCTGACTCGCGCGTTTTCTTGTTAGTGCGTTGTTCGCGCGCTTTATAATATTCGAACGCGCGCGCTTAGCGTTTGCGTGTCCGGCCGCGATGTAAATAATCGAAGGAAAGTTCCGATCTAATCCACCGTGTTCTGCGTGGTCGCTTTGTCTATCATTTTCGCGCGTCTTCTTAGTAGTGATGCAATGTTCTAATTTCAGAATCGCGAATGGTCCGGATCTAACGACCGTGTTCTCACGTGGACCAACGATGCGATAGTTCTTTAAAGTGACGGTTTTTATATTTAAAGACTTGTCGACTTCGCGGCAAATCGCTTCGTGATCAATGGTTAATTTTCGAACGTTATCTTGTCACGTCGTCGGCGCGCACGAGTGACGAGTGCTCCGTTCCGTGTGACGACTTCCGCCGCTTCCGCGTTATCGTCGATCGCGGAAGAATGAGTTCGTCGTGAGGACGATCGCGGTTCGCTGCGCGCGAGCGACGATTCATCGTATGTCACCGTCACACGGTCTGCGTCTGCGTTAATCGCGATTTAATTCCGTACGCGAGCCGCAACGGCGGAATCGTACGTGGCGTTCTTTGGACCCCCTGTATTTTTAGTGATATTGGCAACGGCGCGGCCGCTCTCTTGGATGACGGTGACAACGCGATAACTGCCTTTACAGTTTACGCGAGAAAGCGAAAAGAGACGTACGGCCGGCCCGGTAGATTCGCGACCGACCGAAACTCGCCGCCTCGCTTCTATGTTTGTCCCCTCTGATTCGCCGCCGTCTAGGCGGCAGGGTTACGTATATATCGCGATTTGTTGTATGTTGGTACCGCACCAGTGGCGTAATCAACGGCCGTTGGGTCAAAGTACCGATGTCAGCGTGTCTGCGATACAAAAAAAAAAAAAACCGGAGCAGTGAGCAGCAAGTAGAAAAAAGAGGAAAAACCGGATACGGATCGTTAAGTTGATTATATGTATCGGTGGCGTATGTATCTCTTTGTTTTATGCCTTATTTGCTCACGGCACGTATTATGCGTCTTATTTTGTAAAATCGTTACCGAACTCGACGAATTGAGAAGTAACATAATGATGCTGTCTAAAAGAATCAAGAGATTTTCAAGTATTTCTATACTGTAAAAAATCCTAAATTATTTATTTAGTATAAAAAATGTAAACGTACATTTATAACAAGAATGAAAGCTTCAATTTGCATAAATATTAAATACTAAATATTTCTAAATTTATAAAAAATGTGAAATATAATTTGTATAAATGTACATTTTTTGTATAAATGTGTTTAATATTTGTACAATGGAAATGTATACTTTCATTAAAAATCGTATAATTCGACACAAATGGTTATCGTAAATCGTATGATTTTTTCGATCGTATGATTTACGATAATTAAAAATATATTTTATATAACAAGTATGATTTTCATACAACGGAGATGTATAAAATTTTTGTACAATTTTGTACTTGTTGCTTGTATACTATTTATTACTATACTTTTTAGTGAATGAAGAGATTCAGATACGTCGATTATACGCCACTGTGTACAACGGCGACAGAATAGGACGATTGCACGAATACTAAGGGCGATTATCATTGCCGGTGTGAGAGACGCAAAGCCGTTTTAAATGAATCAGCGTTTAAAATTGTAATCTCTCCGGGCGATAAAACGTATATGTAAACCACCACCTAGATGTGACTCTCGCGAGACGAAACAATCTGAACGGATATGGATATAGGAGAATGTAAGGCTGTTGGTTGATTACATCAAACCTATTTTGTTTTTGGTTATATTTGTCCCGATATTTCTTTATTTTTAATAAAATAGACTTGCAAGGGTTCATATCTTAAGAAAAACTTAAAAAAGCGTAAGTTTAAGAAACTATGAGAAAAAGTGCAGCTATATGAAAAAATTAACATAGTTTATTTCTTTGTGTCATGCGCGGTTTATCGATCAAGTTCCGCTAATTCATCAATTACCACCGCGAAATTTTCAACGAACAATTGATATTTAAGAACAAAAGAAAGGGAGAGCAATATCTACTTCAAATTTATCTCGAATAATTTTATGAAAGTTGAGAAAGTTGAGTTCTTGCTCCGTTTGCGTCGGTATAATTTATCTCCTGCTTCGAAGACGCAGAAAAGACTTAAATTATTCTTTCAAGATTCGAAATAAGTGCAACGCGACTAAAATAAAATAGAAATAATACGACAAAGAAGAAGAAGAATGCGTGTAAAATATAAGACATATATTAATGTTTCCTCTTTTTAATCACCAGACAGATTATATATGTAATCATATATTATAAGAGATTATTCCGTTAAGTTCGTATTTTTCTCGGTACGTCCCGATTATTTTCTGCTCCAACTAATCGCGTGGTCAGATCGGCGATCCTTTTCAACCAGCGCTCTCTGGTTTGACCCAGACCGCTTTCCGGCGAGCGTGCATTACATTTTTCGACCTTGCGCGCGTGCTACAAAAACGTATGTGGCGACGAGCGCATTAATTTACGTTCACTGGCCTCACGTCGCGGATTTTCAATCGCTCCAGTTACTGCGATCGGCCGACAAAGCGTACGACTCGCGTGAGCCGTTCAATTGGCACGTTCGTTAAAGCAAATCAAGCGGCGTGTCGCGTTTCGCGATACCGCACCGTCGACAAAAATCTCCGCCGCATTCTTCTTCGTGAAACGCACGGAGTAAATCACGTAAAAAAAAAGTAATAATGCCAATTTTTCTTTTCTTACGACAACACTGAATGAACATTTTTTTTTCAAATTTTATAGGTATGTGAGTGTATGATCTTCGTCTTATGAGCGCCAGAAGATCTTTGTCTAAGAAATATAAATGATCAGTTGAGATTCAGTGCCGAACTCGAGGCCCGATATAGCAGACGAAATTAATGATCGTAAACTGGCGAGTGAATCAAGGACATATATATACACACATACATATATCTCTAATTACATTCCTTGGCGCGCTATAAAATGTAGGACACTTCGGCGTCTCGTATTTCGATTTTATCTCACGTGGTTTAAATTGATGTCACGTGAAATCGAAAACGGAGGGTACCGGGGCCGTCATCTGCATGTCAACAGCATTGAGTTATGTCAGCGACAGCTTTATATTTCACTTCCTTCAGCGCGCGTTTACTGTCGTACATCGTTAAGAATTACCGTGCGGCTTAGATAAGTGGTGATGAGAATAATCAAGATTAATGCGATCTAAAATAGAGAGGAATTTTCGAGCTCCTCTACGGGAGGGAGCGTTACTAATCGTTACTTCTGCCATCGGTCTAAAATCGAGATAATGAAATAAGACAGACACATAAAATTCAAGATGTACATATTTATACATATTATAATATTACCTAAATACACAAGAAAATATATTAAATAGCAAATGCAAAACGTGCAGCATAATTTTCAACGCTTAAGGTTAAATAAAATTTCCAAGATATTTTTTTAGCCACTCGAGAAATAAAATAATCGTATTACTGTCCGTCTTCTCGAGCGGTCGCTTCTCCGTAATTGCGCGAGCGCGCGATCGGAAGGCCGATTCATTCTTCTCATTCATTCCGGTTTCGTTGCAGCTCCGGACCGAGCAGCGCAAGGATCAAGCCTGATGTCCGTATGGTCGACCAGCACCGGGCGCAATTCACTGTTTGGGGCGGAGAGCGGCGGAGCGGTGCTCCCCACTTCGCACTTGCCGACCCACGTACACGTGGCGCACGAACACCTGCGCAACGCTGACGGCCACTGCTTTCACAAGCCGTTCCACGATTACTGTCAGGTCGGTAGACTTGCCCTCCAGCTGATCCTTTTCCACGGCAGCGCAGAACTCCTTTCCTCCTCATCCGCACCGCGCCTGCACATCGCAAATCGCACGCGTATCTTCCCCGTCGCCGCTTTTCGTTCTGTACTGCTGCCGCTTCGATATCTCGCGCGCGCGTCGCCTTCCATTGTGTCATTATTATTCTCGTTCCTGGTGCTTCGTCGTTGATTTGAGTTAATTGATGTTTTTTTATTTTATTGATTGCCGAGAAGATCGCAGGAACGTTAAAGATTACGTAGTTCTCTTGATGGCTGAGAAACGATCTGCTGTTAGCGTATTGAAATGTTGTGTTTTAAGTATAATGATATGTGTACGAGATACGAGATATAAACATTTCCGATATAAATTGTGAATGGCTGCGTTGCAACATTCAGATAAAAAATTGTCTACTTCTGTATAGCGATTATATGAAATATTTAACATTTTAAAAATAAATAATTATATTTATTTATTTATTTATCTTTTCAAGTTGTATTTTTTTTTATCAATATGCTAGACTGAGAAACGTATTAACATATGTAAAAGTAGAGTTCTCTTGAATTAGAATTTGTTTTTTATTACATAGATTGGATTGAACAAATCGATAATTAGAGAGCTGAATTAAATAACTATTAAGTATGTTAATTTTTTAAATTAGTGAACCAGTTCCGATAAAAACACTCAATTATTTTTTTATCATTACTCCACAAAATAACGTCTAAATCACCCGTAAGCTTTCACCAAATCTAATTGTTGCGTAATTGCAGAAATAAGAGTAGAGAGTAATTGAGATTTTTTTTAAATATACATATTTAAATACATAATGTATATTTTACATTTTTTAAAATCTTATTCTGCTATCAAAGGTTTCCAATATGTTACGGAGAAACTGAGAAGTGTTCGACAGTAAGATTGTGGCCATTAAAATATACATTAGATTTCTCATGATTCTAGCGTACGTTTTCATTGCGCCCGTAATAATAGATCTGTTTTCTTTATAGTCACAATATTTTCTTTAAACGCCGCTTTAAAACAGGAATTAAGAACGATATAAACAATACCGATTTTATAACTGAAAATCTATTGATATAAATATTGATGTAATTAATTAATTTATATACGTTATTTCTTTCTCGTAATGTACGTCTCTCTTGTGAAATGTACGTCAAGTACATTAAAAAAATTGATTTGTTTGATTGGTATTGAGAATAATACTAAAGTTAGTATATTGTCGAGAAATTATACATATATCAGTACTACAAATATTTTTATCGGCATTTGATATCTAATACTGGTATAATTAAAGGCTTCCGGCGTTGTGGTTTTATAATAACAGAGCTATTGCCGACACCGGCATACAATTGCTAGCGAAATTATTTCGGTATTTCCAGATCTTGCTTTAAAACAATACTGCGCATTACATCGAACTCGATCATACGGTCGATCGAGCATCGATGCAATTCCCTTCAATTCCTGTTTTAATTGCGTTTAATCTCGTTCAATGAGCGACAAATGCATGCCTTTTTAAAATTTTCTCCACTTATCGATTATACCTACGTTATATTTTTTTGAACATCGCGGTTATATCTGACTTTGAGCGCGTAATTAGTCGCATATTTTTCAATTCTTCACTCTGCATGTGTGTTACGTACGTATTGATAATTATCCGGATGTCGTTCGTAACGATAACGTCGTAATACCGTACTTCCCATTTTTTTTTCTTATTTCCATGCTGCAGAGATCGAGTCGCCGAGTCGCCTTTATACTTTATACTCGCAATTCACGGCAAAGTGGTTTTATCGAAAACAAAATATTTCCAATATCACTGATACACCCCCGTACGTTCGACTGTATGATGTAGACTTTAAATCATGTTAGTTAATTAATCTTTGTTACGATAAGAAAATTTATGTGCATTTATTTCTTTGAGTGTGCCGCATGTTTGATTGCTGTGAGCTTATTGCGATTAACGGCATACTGTTAGGTAAACATACGTATCTACAAATATGACGCAAGGTACGCGACCTTCTCATCATATACGCAACCTCTTGTTTTTATTTATTGTATATTAATATACCTAACGTATGCCTCGTCGTGTACGCCGATCACGCGTTTGTAATCACTTGTTCATTGTTTACGAGAAAAAACAGACTTGATGGAAGAAACGTGAATAATCCGTACAAGTCGGGCCAATGCAACTCGCGAGTAAGCGCGAACGCTCGAAAGTGCTGCCTGTGTACATTACATCAAGTTGTCGAAATACGCAGATTAACATTGAGTATATCTCTTTCTTAGCTGTAAAAACAAACAAAAGACTGGCATCGTGTGACAAACGTGTTTCTTTCTCGCTCGCCAGTCACTATCTTCAACACGTATTCAAACTGACTCAATGGTAACATCTCGTGGGTAGAAAAAGACAACTTATTTAATTATTGTCTTCTTCACGTTCGTATCGTGTTGATATTTATTTATTATTATTGTTTAAATCGTCAGACTTATGAGAATACAGATCACACGAACGCCAAGAATCGAGAATATCTCGAGAGCAAACATTTCGCACATCTTGTGGCAAGATGCTTGTAAGTGTCGCGATATTTTGCAGTGGGAGCACATCGTTCAGATTATTTTCTATCTCGCGTTACGTACGCTTTTTTCGCGACTTTTGCATCATCTTCTATTTAACGTGCTTGCGATCTCGTTAACTTTGGCCCCTGCCCAAACCGGAAACCTCAACCGCGCGAAGATCGGCGACCGCGAATCGAATCGAGTAACATCTTTCCGGCGTAATATGTATAATGAAACATTACAGCGAAACGGCGCGAGTCACGATGTAAAGTCCCTCGTGCATGCATCAGCGCAAGTACCCCCCCGAAACGCACGTGATGTCTTCATGTATGTGTACGCATGCTCATGCATGTAGCGTATGTACGTGTTTCTTCTTCCTCGTGCTCGCCAGACCTCCCGCAAGACGCACGGCAGTCGATCCTGTCGATCTCGTCATAACGTATCAGCCGCCGCACGTCTCTCGTCTCTACGTTTTTCATTAATTTTCCTTATTATTTGTTTCGTTCAGCACCCATTGGTTTTTTGTCCTACTACTGCGGGACTTTTGGCAAGTTCTCCCCCGTTGGCACCGACGTTGCCATCGATCTTCCGGTACGTGCCTCTCTTTCTTACTCGTGCTTAAGCTTCCACGTGGAGTTTACCTTCCCCCTTCCCTCCCTCCCTGTGAGATCGCAAGATCAAGTGTCGCAAGTGTGCTTTAGTATCCCTCTCTCCCTTCCTCTCCCGTCTTTCGGTGAGACAATGAGAACGCGAGATCGCGGCCCTTCCGTCCGATCCGAACTAATTTGCCATCTTCACGTTCGTTTTGTTCGCCACAGTCGACGATGTCGCAAGCGGGGGATGGTCTTCACACGCCGAGCTACTTGTCCTGGAGGAAACTGCAGCTGAGCCGCGCGAAGCTCAAGGCGTCCAGTAAAACGTCGGCCTTGCTCTCCGGTTTCGCTATGGTAAGAGAACGTCGCTCGCGAAAGCGTATCGGACCTTCATTTAGACCGTTTCCAACAGCGACAAGTTTTTATCGCAAACTCTGCGTTCACAGATCGACGCGCGTCCGCATCCTCTGCGATTAACTGATCGAGATAACCGTAATAGAGTCTAGCGTTTGGTTTTGTAACGATTACACGGAAATGAAAAAAAAACCCCTGTGAACTGAAGAGCATAATTCCGGAAGCGATTTGTATTGTTTTCGGATTAAACGAGCCCACGCGAATACTTATCTCAATCAAATATCACGCAAATAAAAGGTATTTAAGTACGCGCGCGTATAAAATTGCAATACCTACTCATTTTAATATTAAGTATTATTTAACATTAAATATTATCAAAATATAGATATTTATTTAAATATTTTTGGAAAGCAACTCGCAGTTTTGTGTCATACTTTTTCAATAAGTTTCACTTATTTCTCATCGTACGCAGCGAGTTTGCGGAATCTAAATGCGTATTTAACGGAAAAAATTAGCATTTGTTGATGATAATTCTCGTTTCTCGATGACGTGTACGTCGAATGATAAATGCGTCGAGGTAATTCCCGAGACTGGATTAAGGATCTATTACTGTTCGCAGGTCGCCATGGTGGAGGTACAGCTGAATGCCGACACATGCGTTCCACCGGAGATGCTGATCGCCTTCGCCGTGTGCACGACCTTGCTCGTGGCCGTACACATGCTGGCGCTGATGATATCCACGTGTATACTGCCGAACATCGAGGCCGTTTGCAATCTCCATAGCATAAGCCTTGTGCACGAGTCACCGCACGAGCGTCTACACTGGTACATCGAGATTGCGTGGGCATTCTCCACTTTGCTGGGCCTCCTTCTGTTCCTGTTGGAGATCGCGATACTCTGCTGGGTGAAGTTCTATGACATCTCGAAGGTCGCCGCCTGGTCGGCCTGCATAGTGCTGATACCGGTGCTGATAATATTCCTCGCGTTTGCGATACACTTCTATCGAAGTCTGGTCGCGCATAAGTACGAGGTCACGGTGTCCGGCATACGGGAGCTCGAGTTACTCAAGGAGCAGATCGAGTCCACGGATGTGGAGGGTAGAAACGGCGTGAATCTCTTGCAGACCCCGGTAACGCATATCGTTTGAATCGGTCTTCGGAATTTTCCCTGCCGCCGGAATTGGACTCGTGAATCGAGCGCGACAAGAATTTCCGTTCCGCGGAACGCGGCGAGAGAGAGAGAGAGAGAGAGAGAGAGAGAGAGAGAGAGAGAGAGAGAGAGAGAGAGAGAGAGATATCTTTTATATGACGATGTGCTGCGATGAGTGTTGGCAACGTTTCTTGGAGGCTTCTGCCAGAAAAGGGAGTCTTTCGAGCGTGAGCCATTCGAAGAACATGACAGACAGCCGTTTTCTTCATACATATCGGCGCATATGCGCTACAGATGTTACGAAGATTCGGTCAACAGATAAGATCTTCCTTTTTTTTTATACGCGTGTTCTGTGATGTAAATTAGTATAAGCGCGATGAGACTTCGTTCGTCTGCACGATGCGCGCGTTACGAAAGCATCGTGTCGGTTTTTGAAAGGTGACGAAGTTCGATAACGTCGTTGTATATGTAGGCACAAACACATTCCTTCATTCGCGTTGCGACTTAAAACGTAGGGACAATAGTATGTTTTAGGGATAATGTGAGATCCTCTCTCACGTGTCATCGCCGTGTACAAAAGGCGATAATACAATAGCCTGAATTATCTAGAACTGATGCGATTAATTGTGTACTCGAATGTACTTATCTTTTGAAAAATGCATGTTTATCCAAGAAACGCGATCGACTTTTATATTTCTTAAATGTTTTGGCGTTATGACGTCAGACATGTATCGACAACGCGTTCTGTCACAAAAATTTGCCATCGCTGACACGAAAGTCGATATCTTTCTTAAATAGAGATCTAACTCGCAGTGACAGCAATTTCCCTTATCATTCTTCAACGCGCAAGTACATAACTCTCAAATACACGTGTTACGACTGCCGTAAAAATAAGGAACGATATGTCAGCAAGCGGCGAGACTCGGATGTACGCGACATCGCTTGAAATATTACAAAAATGATCGCGGATGAAAGTCGGGAACGTGTATGTCTTATTATTTGTATCCTGGTAAAAAAAAATTCTCATATTTTCTCATAAATTTTCTACAAATTTCTCATATTTTAGATTTATGAAAAATTTTGAAATAAATATGTCAAATTTTTCAGATACTTTTAGAAATAACTGAATGAGAATTTTTGGAATATTTCAGTATCTGTATGTATGAACATTTCCAATAAATTGCGTGAATTTCTCATATTCAGAAAAAATCTGAAATATTGCATTATTATTTTTATTTCATTATTTTGTCTGAGATGTTCTGAAAAACATTCCAGATCGTGTAAAAATTCTGAGAAAGTCTTAAAATTTTTATAGAAATTGTGATTAATAATATGAAAAATTCATTTTTCGATCAGGGTACGTGCGAAACGCGCTGATCGGAGTGATTGGCAAAATAAAAAGTCGTACGTACGAAGTTCGCCGCGAACGCGGAAAAGACTAGTGAAACATGAAACATGTATGTTCAAATCGATCTAGAGAAAACGTAAACGAGACGACGTGACGCAATATGCTTATAAGTGTATCGCTGCTTGACCGTTTATCCTTGAAATGTATAATGTCGGATGTAAAGCTGGCGGTCGGCAGTCGACGTCCTCTATCGTGCTGTTCATGCAGACGTCATTCTCCCAACGACCCTCTTGCACTTGACGTCTGTCTAGGTGGTAGAAGACACCCCGACCTTCCTTCTTGCCATTTGTAAACTGACCCTCGTAAAGATTACCGTTTTCTATGAGGATTTTAAGATAAATATTTATGGGAATTTTTAAGTAGTACAGAGCGCTTTGAATGAGGGACGGCGTGATTCCGAGTTCACAAGGTTCGCGAGCGCCGAATACGAGAATAAAATCAAACACAAAGCGGGCGCTAAGGAAGATGTATCACCTTTTGTTCTATGTAATACGTAATTAAAAAGAAATTAACAAACATTTTCGAGCGGACTCATTCTACAAAGTCATAAATTCTAGACATATATGTATATGTATACTCTCTTTTTTTAATTAATAATACTTGCAACCTTGAATAAGTATCCCTTCTCCATGATAACGATCGTTTAACCACGTGCCCTGGTAATATCCGCTGCCACACTTGTACCAAATCCGGCCGTAACCGTCCCTCTTGTTCTCCCGAAACGTGCCTTCGTAATAGCTGCCGTCCTTGTACCAATTGCTTCCAAATCCGTGCTTCTTTCCCCTCGCCCAGTCACCGGCGTACACTTTGCGCACCTCACCGTCTTCAGTGATTTTACTGAGGACGCCGTAGCCATGTCTCAGGTCGTTATACCAGTCGCCTTCGTACATCCAGCCGTAGCTGCGAAGGAACAATTCCTAACGAAATAGTGAACGAAATATCGCCAGCTTAGATGTATACATGATCTCGCGGTCTCTAACGAGAAATTATGTATATAATGATATAGCATATATTCGATTATGATTTCAGAATTATATTAAATCGATACCCAAAGCAGGCATTCTATCCTCTTATACAAATAATTGTTGTTACATATTTAGCGAAAGAAGATCCTCATAATAGCGAAATTACGAATAGAACAGTTTTTTTGACGCTTAGATTGTGTATCGATATTGTAAAATTTATAATTCTTGTTAATATCTTTTTTTATTCCTTATATTAATTGATATAATTAAAACGTAGATATGCACTGCTCAATATTTTCATAGAAAGGAGTGCAACTTCTATAAAAAAGATATAGAGAAAAAAATATCACGGTTATTGTATTAAAAATAATAATTGTTTTACGCGCGTTTTGCTGTATGTAGAGATATTTGGTAAAGCGAAATTGAGATTATTGGGCTTAAATGGACGAGAAACTTTGAGGGAACATAATTTTCATAACACCTGTTGACTCCTATGCCTTTGCCCTCTCTCTTATCGTTTCTCCATTCGCCCTTATAGTGCGCTTTGGCGATACGTTTCGTCTCGGGGAAATATATAGCTTGGCGCCAGCCATTTCGCTTGCAAACCTCTGCTCGCCGTTCGCACCACGTGGCTCGCTGCGGCTTCAAGAACGGCATCGCGCCGAATATCCGTGAAAAAAACGTCTCAATTTGTCATTCCGCCGATTCCGCGAGCGATCAACTATCTTCACAGATCAAGATAAAAACTGCGTAATTCACGCCGCACGATGCATTATAGTGTGTGCAAGAAGAAAACAATTGCATTTTTTATTTTGTAAAATATATTTGGCTCGAAAAAACTTTAAATTTTCCTCCGTGCTTATTCGATATACGCTTTGTTATATTTTTTAAATTTTATTTTACGTATTTAAAACTATGTACTTCGCGTGTGTCACTGAAAATGTCTCAATATACAGATTAGAATTTAAGGACTCTTTGTATTTGTCATCTTGAATTTTTGTTTTGATTCCATTTTCGTATTCGGAAGTTCCAAAACCCTTTAAAAATAATTATATATTTGGTATATTTTCTTCTAAAAAAAAATAATTTAAAAAATTGGACGTAAAAAAAGTTAATTTTATTGGTGGTTAATTCAATCGACAAGATAACTATATATATCATCGTCTCTAATTTTCTTTACATTTTTCGGATAAAAAATTAATAATTTTATCCGTTGGTAAAAGATTAGATGTTACTTCTCAGACAACACGCATGTCTAAAAGACATCTTCTCTTTTAATTTTATTTTGCACTTTCTTATTAGTTAGATTAATTACACAGGCCAACAAAAAAAATTTTTTGTCAAGTGTTTCGTATAGATTTTCGGTTACAAAAACCAATACCGCATTCCAAATTATTCTATCACGTCAGATCTTAAAATTATTTCGAATTTTTTAAATGGGAAATCAGCAATTTATAGGGAAAAAATTTATAATAAATCACTAATCGTCAATAAAGTAATAAAAATGGATAAATGTTCGATTTATATATGTGTATAGCATTGATTCCTTATTAGCAAGGAATAATAAACTTTGTAAGCCTGTGTAATTAATCTAACTAGTAAAAAAAGCGTAAGATAAAATAAAGAAAGATAAAATAAAGAAAGATCTAATTCATTCTTATGCTTCTCTTTGTACATTTTATTATTTCGATGAACCGCGCCCGTATTAATCATTAACGATCCAGCGGTTGGTCAGTCAGGCTACTACTGTGAAGCGCATTTTACTGTACAAGGCATCCAAAATTTAATTTATTAGAAATTATTCAGAGAGCAAGACAGGGGGAATGTTTTCCGAGAAGTTAGAAAAAAGAAGTAATTGTACCTATAATAAAAAAAAGGATATAAAGATAAAACGGCAAATTATTGAGAAATTATCGTATGTAAAAGAAATAAAGCTAATCAATAAATAAAAACAAGTCAATAAATAAAACAGATGGCAGTTGTACATACGGAAGTCTCTCGATAATAGGAGAATAATCATTAAAAAGATCTAATGTGTCCTTTTGAAGGTTGGTGCCATTCCTTTGTCTTTTAATGTAAAACATTTCGGAGATACTCATTTTAATGTATGTAATAAATTCTCTATATTTAGGATTTTAACGTCATCCCAATTAAAAAAATTCATGTCCGTTTAATCTGTTTAAAAAAACTACAGAATAGTCTCTAATATTTTCTTGGCATTAATTAAAAAATTATTGATGAAATTATAGAAAATGATTAATTGGTTCTACAAACTAACTTTCTCAGGGAGATATCTTAGTTTCTTTTCGCATTATTCCTTCTGTCAGAATGAGAGCGCATATATAGTTATCTCTATTTGCTTCTATCTCCGTTTCGCATTACAAAGCTATTACTTCTTTTTTCTCTTCTTCTTTTATTTGTAAAAGTCATCATCTTTGACTTTTTCACGCTTAAAGTCAAATTTCTTCTGTCAAAAAATCTTGTAAAGCTTTTCAGCATTTTAAGTCCGAAGAAGAGCCAATTTTTGGCGGCGATGACTCTGATGGATCCGAAGACCACGTGTCCGAGCAATCGGAGGAATCTTCGAGTGATGGCGAAGAAAGCAGTGATGAACTGAATATTTTTCGGCATACTAGACCAAGCCGCAGTCAATGCACGAATTTTGCTTAAATGCAAAAATAGCGTGCGAGGAGACACGAGTAAAGTGACAGCAGAGAGTCGTGCCTTAATCAAATATATTTACATTTGGTCAAGGCACACCTGCAAAAACGATACACAATACCAACAATTCGCAAGGACATCAAATGCGGTATTGCGAATATCCTGCACCTCCAGGACAGGCCTGCATTTGGAGAGGACCGCCCAAAATTGGATAGGCAAAAAAGATGTAAAATTTGCCCGAGAGGATCTGATAAAAAGACGGGCTCCATGTGTCCCACTTGCCTTCGACCGATGTGCGACAAGCATCGCGCATATTTATGCGTTGAATGTGCCTATGGCATCGAATAAAAAATTGTAACCTTTTATTTATTTAAAGTATGTAATTTGCAACGTAAATATATTTTTTTCATATTTTTTAAACCATTTTTCATAAATATATTGCTATTTTTCCATGAAAATATCTTTTTTATTTTTCCGCAAAAAATCGCACCTTTATACCTCAAAATAAATATACTTTTTGGAACGGCCGCATAAACTGCAATAATCAGTGAAAAGTGCATCATCTGAGGATGAAAAAACCGTTTGAAAAATTAAAATATCTTAAAAATTGAAAAAGTTACATTAGTTTTTGTGAAAAAAGCCACTTTTCCGACTTTTTTTTCCAATAATTTTTTTACATATGCTAAATTAATTTTTTGCAAATCAAGCCTATACAGTCTTTTTAAGAGGGTAGTCCTCTAAATATGGCTGAAAAATAGGTGTTTTTCGGAATTTTTTTTTAATACTAAAATAAAAGGGAATGACAAATTTGAGTGTATCCATTTATTAATCATATAAATAGCTTTCGGGCATAATTTTTTTTTACTCCATCGGCCGCTTCCCGTGACCGCTGCACGAGGTGAAAGCACCCCTTGTCCTGGAAACGCCCATTTTCGGTGGCCGGCCTGGGGGTCTTCCGATTGGTCCTGCAACAAAATAAATGTTTTTAAGTTATTGTCAAATGCTAAATCCAGTCCCCTACGTAGGAGAATTGAAAAAAAAAACAAAATAAAAAATAATGACGTGTTAAAAAAACGTTTAAAAAAAAACGTTATTTTTCAGCCTAAAATCGGCACAGAAACGTGCACCGAGCACAGATTTTTCAAGGGATCCAAAAACGGCTACGTAGGGGACTAGATAATTCAATTGAGAATGCGAAACGCAAAGTCCGATCAAAATCGTACGTGTCGATAAAACGTTATGCCGGCCACTGATTTCAAAAACACCGTTTCGAGAAAAACGCGTTTGAAGTTTCGGATTACATTTTTTGCAGTTTAGTTCAACATACCTCTAGTCCATACATGCCTGGCCCATACAGCATCCCTTCGAGGTTGACGTGGAGGGCTTCGTCCATCTTTTTCTTTTTAAAAAATTATTTAGAGGACTACCCCCTTAAGGAAGACTTAAACTACAACAGGATATTTTTTTTTTGTTTAAGGTCACCTACAATTTTTTATACACGTGCAAACACGCCGGGGTGTATTTCACCCAGTGTGACCGGTACGGGATTCTCGGGAAGTGTGACCTAAAAGGGTTAATAATCAATTTTACTTTATCTCGGATCTTGTAGTCTATATTATTCAATCGTCCTAAAACTATTGGCACGTATTGTATAACATTAAATCATTAAAGGTATGTGGTTTGTATACAAGATTCCATTTTCTTTCTATATGGCTTATTGCGGTACTTAATAAACATTTTCATTAACGAAATGTAGGGCATCTCGAACATCAAAGATAATACATAAGAACAAAGGTAAGTGATTATAATGTATCCCGAAGTCATAATAATCTGGAACCATAAGTTAAAAAAAATTAATGCATTTTTCACGATATTCCTCTATTAATGCTGAAATTTCAAATATATGTATACTTACAAGGGACAGAAATTCAAAATGAATCGACGTTTCACTATATAAATGAATCGCTTGTATGATGATCGGATTTAAAAGATAAGCGCAGTATGTGAGCCTGCTAAGAGGAATCCAGCCCTTGAATGAGAGTAACTGATTAACGATGCCTATAACAAAGCAAGCATACAATGATAAAAATGATGTTTTTAAACTATGACAATATTTAAAATATATTACTAATATATTAAAAATATGCCGATTTTTATAAGATGTATTTATGTATTAATGAATAAACGAACCTCCGTGTTTAGTGGAACATGCTATTACAACACATGCAATACATGTGCCCCAAAGTGTTCTGTTCAGTGCTACATAAATAGCAGTAGCTAGAACGGATCTGTATCGATAGTAAGACAAAAATAGTACGAATACTTTGCAAAGAATAGCCAGGCACCAACACAAAATTATATGTTTCTGAAATGTATGTCAAATTAATATAATACATTTTCATTTATGCGATACTATATAATTAATTTATATGAAACTAGTTAGTTTCTATAGAATAAGTTTATATATTCCATAAGTATTTTAATGACTATTTATTTTCAATATGTTATATAAAACAATAAAATATACTTTACCTTTTTCAAAACAAAATTATTCTTTAAATGTAAAATGCAACCCGTAATTATCCCAATAATAAATGGATTCATTCTCATCCATGGTGGGATATAAAAGATATCTGCAAGATTGTTCTGTTCATCAAATCTGTAACAATAAGAAAGAGCATCCTCTTAACTTGATTTCTCAATAAGTAAAATACTTTAGTAACTTACGTCGCGATATATTCGTAAACGTGTGAAATATAACCGTTAAGAATAACCGAGCCTATAATTAAAAGTGCACTCAATATCGTAACAGCGGCATAGAAGTATCTGAAATTTATAATATATTTATTCAAGTATACTCGAAGAAGACATTAACTATAATAGTTGGTTAATTAACATACCTTATAGTCGAGAAAATGAAAAACAACGCCATAGCGATTACATAGAATTGCATATCATTGGATAGATACCAACTCCAACTCATGCACTGTAATGCAATAAAAATTTTAGAAAAGTTTTATGCGTCTCCAAGTATAATTTCAAATTGATCTTAATCAAACGTGTTCGTACCATTTCATCCATTCCAAAGAAATTATGTATGTACGAAAGATTTCTCCACCAATATTTCGCACAAGTTTCGTGCGATCTTTCGTACATGTAAGATTGCGATGTTTTATTAAACCAAGCCGAGCTTAAATCCGCTATTCCTATCACCGTCACGTAAGTCGGTGTCAGCCTTAAAAAGAAAAATTTTATTACAGACGCGTGTAAAAAAAAGAGAGTTAGTATTTAGCTTACATTGAAATCAATATTCAAATTTCTTTGTAACATATTCTGTTATTTTAATTATTACTACAATAATTTTATTATATTGTTTGTATTGTTTTTTGTGTTCTTCAAACATATCATCATATAATAAAAACTTACCGAATATATCTTTTTATTACGTGAACAAAGAATTCAATTAATTTTTCTCTGCGACCAATCGGCTTTGGTACTTCGTTCCTTTTAACTTGTAAATACATATAATTCAATGTCATTAAACATGCGCTTGAAAAAAAAAATATATCAACTGCTATGAATCCCATGTCACCTATGTATTTATAACTGTCAATGAACCTCCACAGCCATACTTTATTGTCTGTCAATACAAAGCAATTTTCGTTATGCGTAAAGAGTAAAAAAACAAAAGAGCTAAAAATGTCTATTCTAGAGATTTATTATAAATTACTTACCGAGAGAATTAAATGTATAATATACACTATGGAACATGATTATCGAACACATGCTTAGCAATTTTAAGCCGTGAATAACGGGTATTGTGCTGGCGTCTAACTTTGTGCTAAATATTTTTCCGGTATTTGTGTAAGCGGAAAAACATATTAATATTTCTCCAATTTTACTTTTCCGATATAAAGACCAATTTACTTTTATTTCTATTTCCTCGGAGTTATTTTCAATACCTGAATCATAATTCGACGTCTTTAGTAGTAATACAAAAATCAAAATGCTTTAATTAAGTAAGATTAATATTAAACAAAGGAAATCTATACACGCGAATAAGCCATATGTACACAAGATGTAGCTACAAAATATATTTTATAATTAATTATTAATTACTTAAAGTAATAACTGATTGCAAATTATTAATAATTTTAACACTGAAGACGAAAACTTGATTTGTAGAAAATTGTAGCATATAAAAACAGTAAAAAGTCTGTTGTAATGGAAATTATTTCTATAAGTTTTAGATATGACACTTACCGTTATCAGTTTTATTCGTCTCATTTTTCTTTACATATTTTTGATACACAAATATATCATATATCGTTCCGATTGCTGTCATGAGAAAAGAAAGCCCTAAACCAACACTGCAATAGAATATTTCTTGATTGATTCTTCATATTCTTTCGGAGGATTAAGATTAAAATTACTTATAATATTATTAAGCTTTTCTGTTATATAATATATTATTGTTGTGCTTGTATTGTCAAGTAATTACAATTTATACATTTCTGGAGACGTACCAGATGAAACATAACACACTATTAGGTAGCCTTTTGTCATCGTCATTTAGATCTTTAACTTCGATTAGCTGAAAGTCCGCGGAGTAGAGATCATCGAAGATAACTCTGTCACGAAATATTTGTTCCAAAATAAAGCTGAGATTATTTATAGTGCATGATGCTGGTAAACAGAGTCCGAGCGTAATCACATTCTAAGATAAAACTTTTTGTATATATTTAAATATATCAAACACATCCTTTATCACATAAAGATTTTACAAACTTACCTCGTCAAACATATTTACGTGATATTGAATAGTACTGTTGTGTCTCAAATAAGCTACAAAATAGTTTAATTGATAAGGCGGAAATTCTTTCAAATCGCGATATAGCGTGTTATTTAATATTCTCCGCTGTGAGGTCTGTAGAGGAGCCGTATTCGTTGTATCTAAACATTGGGTACGACTGCCCAGCCAATAATTATTTTCGTAAAGAAAACCTGAATTAAAGATTCCACCACTGGAATCTAATACTAAAAATAAAAATTACAATGTTACTACTTATGCAAAAACAATAAATAACTAATTTTTACTTATAATTAATTAATCACGCATTGTTGCTTCCTCATTACAGGAAGCTGTTTTCGTAAACAAATTTTATTTTAGTTTTCTGTGCCAATGTGTTCAGAATGTTCTAAAATTACATTTTTACAAAATGTGTGTGTGTTTAGATATCGGACTCAATTTGTTTTTAAATGCAGAGTATTATTAAATAAAAGTTGATATTTAATTAGGCGAGAATCGGTGAAGGGGTTCATTTTTTATAAAATTTTGAATTTTTTGAGAAATGTCTGATAGCTATAACTTGCGCAAATTTTGAGATATCGCGCTATTTTTAATTCTATTATATTCTTCATTCTTTTCTACCCCTATTTCATATATAGTACTTTAAGATTTGATTAGATTTAGCTTTATACGCGATCAAAGGTCCATATGCGAAGTCCATACTGGACCATGTAGCCTGAACTCCCAAAGTCAACATCGATTTGACGCTGCGTCGATTGTGAAACCCCACTTGGGCTACTAAGCTAACCAACTAACTAGTTGGTGTATTGAAAAGTAGATATATATACAATTTTATGTTTTAGCGTAAATATGGTTTCAGCCGTCGCTTGTTATTTATTAAAAAGTTATTAACAAATGTAATTGAGAAATATAACAGTTTGCGACAATACTAAGGGTAGTAATTTGCTGATATGTGTACTTATTTAAAATGCATTAATGCAGCTTCGCTAAATATCATTTGCCTAACAGCGGCTCAGTTAAATAGCGTTTGCCTAGGAAAGTAGCATTTGAACACAAAAATAGATGGGCAAAAGCCATTTGACTAAGCAGATAGCATTTGTCTGGTCAAAAGCTATTTTCCTAAAATAACTATTTACCTACGACATATATATATATACACATATATAGAACATATATTCGGTTTAAATGATACATCGTAAATTATAAACATGCAATATGATAAACACAAATGCAATCTCTTAATTTATTACACTAATATTTTCGTAAATACTATTATTAATTTAAGATTAAAAGATTAAAAGATATTAGCTAGTCAATATATTTAATTTAAATAGAATTCAAGAATTATAAAATTGATCAATTAAAATATGCAATACAAGCTAAAGATGAGTAGTTGTTTTTTTACTAGCTTTCTAGATTTTAAATTGGAGTAAATGGAGTTAATAGCGATTCAGTTATAATTTTACGTACCTTTCAAGCTCCACAGTATTCGTTGATTGACAGCGTCTCGGAAATCTTTCAATTCATTTCCGCATGTAGTTGAGTTCAGAACATCTGCCTTGCAAGCAATGGCATAAGCAGGCAATGTCTGAATACGAGTACTATTCAATTCATGTGCAGAGAATAACGCTAAATTCGTACAGATGCAGAGAATATACGTAAGTTGCATTGTTACGCACTTTTGCTTCCTTCTCGTTACCGTGGTAAATATCTGCACCAATGGTAAATATGCATAAAAGATCAGTACTCGCCAATTTTATCGCCACTTAAATATGTTGTAGAGGAGGTTTTTCTGAGTAATTCTACGCACAAAAAGTGGGGCACGACATTGATTTACAAAATGTAGCAAATTAAAGTTTTACAATTTTAATGCTAAAAGAAGTAATTTTCTGATATATGTGTGTATAGACATGTAGGCTACCGCCCCTCCCCCGCAGGCAGAGGTGAGTGAGAGTGGACCTCGGTTCGCGTGGAAACTTAAGTATAAGGCATTTTTCGCTAATTTTGCCATGATAAGTCACGAATGGCTGCAGATATCGACTTAATTTTTTTAAAATAAAGATAAAGAATTTTTCCGTAAACTGAACCTATTTTAGCGCACAAAAATTAATTTTTTGTAACTGTTTTAACAACAAAAACTTAAATTTTTCGCAAATTTTTCTTTTTTGGCTGCCATTGTTGTAATCTTGACGTACTTCTTTTAGACTTTAGGTTCAGTCTATGGAGGGGAATCTCACCAACAAAAAAATTGAAAAATTCCAGCACGTTCATCAGGAATCGTGGCAAGAACGGAGCAGTGTTCGCAAATCGCGCGGTCGCCTTCAATCATCAATATCACCCTTAATTATTTATATTCTTGGGACTTTTCGTTTAGTTCGTTAAGAAAGCACTAACATGCTTTAAAAGAAAATTTATGTATGTTTATTTGTTTGTCCACAAACGACATTTGAATTTTACCCAATTTTTGGCCGTTTAAACCTTACCATTCCCCTTAAGGAACTTTCGTTACATTTTTTAAGATTTTCTTACAAATAAAGTTGAGTTTTCACTTTTTGTCAAATTTTTGGAAATAGGCAAAAGTTATAGGAAATAAGATATTACTATATTTAATTAAAAATTGTTCAATCGAGTCTGAGGTACGGTTGTGAATGCAATTAATCGAATTTTATATTAAAAGAAATTATACTTACAAATTAGTTCAAATTTTAAAACTGGTTTCGATCTCTACTCACGATCTCTACTCAAATCCTCTTTAATAGATGGTATTTGTTGGACTGAGTACGCCGTTCATTTATTGCCTCCTTTTATCGTTGCTGTAACAATCCCCTCTTAATTTTTTATATCTTCTGTAGAAGGTGTAATCGTAACCTTATTCGACGCCCCTCTTTAAATTAATTCCCAGGTAGCACATATTAGTTTTATATACGTTTCTTGAACGTAGAGGAAAGTCCCCTATTATGAGATACAACATCTATTTTGCATGATTGCCGGAAGTTTATGTGCAGAATTGAAAAATGTAATAGGCGATTGCACGCACGATCAAATAATGAATTTTCCACTAAATAAATTTTACTCTAAGGGCAATAAGTTCATGATGGAACCAACAGATAGAACTTATTAGTTTAGCAGAAACCTCGTTATCGCATATTAGGAGCCTATCTCATAATAGGGGACTTTCCTCTATACATATTCCACCCCTATGATATATAGCAAAAATGAAAGGGTTTCTAAAAGTTTTTTTGTTAAATACAAAAAACAAATATTTCACATTCTAATTTTTTTATAGTAGGGGAGACCAGGGACAAACGTAACATTTTGCTCATTTGAATTGATATCTTCGATTTACTTGTTTATATATATAAACTTTTCCTCTTTCATAAAATAAATACATTCTTTCATAAGGTAAATACATTCTTTACTTACATTATGGTATAAATAAAATTCATTCACATTTTATAATTACTTAGAAAAATCAAATTTTATAAAGATCGAATTTGTTACGATTGTCCCTACCCCTAGGGCTGGTTGTAACAGAGCTCAAGGTTGATTTCAATAAGATAAAATAAAATAAAAACGAACATATAATCAATGTAGCGAAAGGTTTTATTTTTTTAAAACTTTTTTAAATAGTTCTAGACGTTTAAAATTATTTTAAACAGACGTTGCTAAACCTTTATTTGTTTTTCTTTTTTGTATATTTGGCATTTTAAAATAATAATAAAAATATTTTTATTTAAAAAATACATATATAAATAAATAGAAATCAAAACCAATAACAATTATTACTTTTGGGACAAAAGTAACAGACTGATACTTTTGTCCCAACTTATATTTTTGCCACAATTGATTAAATACTCATTATTATAAAATAAACTAACCTCTAACTAAAGGAATAGTGACTTATTTATAATAAATAATAAATAAAGGGGTAAACTAAATTTCCTATGAAATATTAAGAAAATAACAACTTACCCGTGTGACTTCTTCCGGTCTCCCGTACCCGCGCCCGAACTGATTGCTGGCAGTTTCACTCTTGAAGACTTGATGACGAGTAACAAACAGCTACAATTCCATGGATTTTTATAAGAGCGCGAATCCTGTAAGCAGGCCTGATTGCATCATGAATTTGACATTTACGAGCTCTGACAAAGGCCATTCAATAAAAAGTACTCACATTAATTTCCATACATTAATCATTAATCTCGGAATTTTGATTATAGACGACGCTACAATGTTGCGCAGCGCCCAATGGACAAAAGCCGTTTTATGAAATGTAAAATAGAAAGTTTTTGATTTTGTAAATCAAAAGCGTAATATTTAAAGTATAGGAAAACGCATAAATAACAAGAATTTCTGCTCAGATATATAATATCTTACAGAAATATGAGCGAATAAAAAAACCTGTTATATGTGAGCTGTACAATCATACCTATATTAAAAGGTCATGTTCTTCACGGTAAATTAGTACTGGAGAATTGTATTCATAATTTAAAAATAATCTATGCATTATTCTTTTAATAAGCTAACTAATATTGGTTCTCATATGTCTTGATAATTTTCATATATATATACCATAATCCAAATTATTTACAAATCTTATAATAAGGAACAGAAATATTGAATTATGTTACGTACATTGTGTTACACTGTGTTAATTTTGGTCTACCGAAAATTTGAAGCGTTACTTACAGACAATTTGAACTTTCTACGCAAATGTGCGCCTAAGCAATTTAGATGCGAAAAACTATATAACCAGGGCTGCGTTCAGAAATTCAACCTGGATAACTCTAACAAGGGAAGGGTCAACCCTCGGGGTCACCGATTTTGTCGAAATTTTACTAAAATGTAGTATTGATATAGAAGTGACAAATGCTGTACGGAGACGATGCGCTTCTCAACCGTTGCCGAGAAATCGCGATGTACTTATATTACAGTATACATTATATACAATATATTTATTATTATTATTATTACTTTTAAACAAAAAAATGTTTATGATTATAATTTTAAAACTGTGCATAAAATGTTCGTAAAATATTAGCGATTTTGAAAGTAAATAAAAAAATATATATATATTGGCGGGGATATTTACATAATATTAAAAAAATTGTATGTATATTTATTGGTTTATTTATTAGTTTTGTATAGGTATAAAAAAAAGGTTACAATAAAAAAAGGCGTACAAAAAGAGAATATTATAATAAAATGATTGCGATTATTCGTCGTCTTGCTCTGTAACTTTACAAACTTTAGAGTGATTGAAATAAAAAAAACAAGTGAAACATAGAACTGACTTACACCAAGCACACTTTATAAATCCAATTTTTTCGTAAGCACATTTTGTTTTTAATAATGAGACAGGAAAACACACGTCATTAACATTCAAAAAGCTCGGCCGTTCGCTCGTCAGTTTTGATGCAAACCATGCGTATTTAATCATAAGTGAAAATACCGGAGCATTCAACTGATGCAATATTAAAGAGTGAATTTTTATAACATCTTCACGAGATGCTATTTCTCTTTTTTCTTGTAGTAATATAGGAGCTTTTTTTTATTGTAGGATCCTGTATTGAATTTGGCATCAATTGTTGAGAAAATCGGTTAATAAAATAAATGAGTAGTTTTTTCGTTGTGAACTGATTTTCGTGAAACCAGTACTAAAATTTTTCCGTGAGAAAACAGAGCTAAATCCTTAAAAAAAATTAAACGGCCACAGTAACAACTGTGCCGCAAACTGTCTTTCGTTGAATAATAGTGATAGTTAACGTAGCTCTACGTCTACTTTCCTTCGCTGAATACTTTAACATGAAATAGTGACAGTTGACGTAGTTCTACGTTGTTGTTTGCGGCACAGTTGTTACTGTGCCCGTTTTTGTTTCTCTTTATATCTTTATAAATACTTAGTAAAATAATGCCTATTTAGGTAAATAAAACCGTTACCCACAAATTGGTCCAGGAAAGTTACAGATTTATTTAAAATAGAAATCTTTTAATTTATAAAAATTTCATCATTTAAGTTATTGTTACGTACGGAAATTTTATACTAAAATTTCGGACGACACGTTGAAATTTTGAACACTTTAGACTTAATATATCAATAGTTCTAGCAATTAGAAGCAAAAAATCGATTTCTGAAAATCCAGTGCCCAAACTGTAACACCTATCTAAGAAAGATAACAGTTCCGACCGGATCGTATTTTTGCGACTTTTCCACGTAGTTTTGCAAGAAATTTTAATCACTTTCCAGTAATGCAGTTATTTTAAAAATAAAAACCATATTTAACACATAAGAAATTTTCATTTGAGAGAAATTTTTTTACACGTTCTAGCCGATCTGATAAGAGTTCTGCGTAACGTTCCCTAAGTTCTACAAAAAAGTCATATAAGTTTTGTCTGTGAAATAACTATTTTTTAAGTTTACGCCGTTTTTAACATTTAAAAATCAACTTTTCGACGATTTTTGACAGTTCTGTGAGTTCTATTATAATTTTCCTACATTTCTGAACGTGTCTTAACGTTTTCCGAAGAGTTCTGGCGATAAAAATTATGTGATTATTTTTTAAATAATTTTTTCTCCCGAGGAAGCCGCATTTACGAGTTTCTAAGTGAGGCGCTGGCCGATTTTCGACAGTTCTGTGAGTTTTATTATAATTATCTTGTAGTTTTGAACGTATTCTAACATTTTCCAAAGAGTTCTAATGATAAAAATTATGTGAATACTTTTTAAACAATTTTTTCTCCCGAGAAAGCCGCATTTACGGGTTTCTAGTTATAATAGAACTCACAGAACTGTCGAAAATTGGCCAGCGCCTCACCTAGAAACTCGTAAATGCGGCTTTCTCGGGAGAAAAAATTATTTAAAAAATAATCACATAATTTTTATCGCCAGAACTCTTCGGAAAACGTTAAGACACGTTCAGAACTACAGGATAATTATAATAGGGCTCACAGAACTGTCGAAAATCGGCCAACGCCTCACCTAGAAACTCGTAAATGCGGCTTCTTCGGAAGAAAAAATTATTTTAAAAATGTTCACATAATTTTTATCATTAGAACTCTTTGGAAAATGTTAGAATACGTTCAAAATTACAAGATAATTATAATAAAACTCACAGAACTGTCGAAAATCGGCCAGCGCCTCACCTAAAAATTCGTAAATGCGACTTTCTTAAAAGAAAAAATTATTTAAAAAATGAATAAATAATGCTTATCGCCAGAACTTTTCGGAAAACGTTAAGACACGTTCAGAAATGTAGGAAAATTATAATAGAACTCACAGAACTGTCAAAAATCGTCGAAAAGTTGATTTTTAAATGTTAAAAACGGCGTAAACTTAAAAAATAGTTATTTCACAGACAAAACTTATATGACTTTTTTGTAGAACTTAGGGAACGTTACGCAGAACTCTTATCAGATCGGCTAGAACGTGTAAAAAAATTTCTCTCAAATGAAAATTTCTTATGTGTTAAATATGGTTTTTATTTTTAAAATAACTGCATTACTGGAAAGTGATTAAAATTTCTTGCAAAACTACGTGGAAAAGTCGCAAAAATACGATCCGGTCGGAACTGTTATCTTTCTTAGATAGGTGTTACAGTTTGGGCACTGGATTTTCAGAAATCGATTTTTTGCTTCTAATTGCTAGAACTATTGATATATTTGATACAAAACTGTAGAATTATTGTAAAACAAACTAGAACTCCGAAGAAATAATTGATTTTCATGATTTAGTGCGCTGCGTGAACTTAGCGCACCATATTTTCAAATTCGATTTTTTTGTATTTAATCATCGGAACTATTTAAGGGGATGCTGGAGACAGCTCTGTTTTACCGCGAAATTTTCAGACACACTAATCTTTTGATTGATTTCACCGAATTAAAAATTTTTTGTCCAGAATTAAAGTATGGACGATAACGAATACCGCAGACACCATTTGCGTATAAAAAACGAAAAAAAATTAGAAAATTACAGTTTTATTTTCGATTCTGCGGTCGACTCATGACAACATTTGCTGCACATAAAAGTTTTAGACTGTGTACGTATACAAAAACCTGGCAGCGGTCTCGGAAATACAATAAAGAATTATCATCCCCTCTTCTTCTATCTTAGCAAGTTAGAAGGAGAAGGGAGAACACCCGAGTGACGCTTCCGATGACGCAGCCTAGCCAGAGCTTCTCTGTTAGCTACATTTTGTTTGCTGTAATATTGAATATCTTTTTATTGCAATGGTGAACTAACGTTTTTTTTTTTTTAAATCATTCGTAATAGTTTAATTGATAAGATCTTCTGTTTTCCAAACCTCAATCTTTTTTTAAAATACTCGTAAAATCTCGTGAATTACGATTTTGCACGTCGTTCACACATACCCTAATGTAAAACTGACCAACTTTGAATGCTTATATTTCCGTAATTACGTGGTAAAAAATCGTGAATTAATTCCTGATCACGTATAATGCCCTATAGAATAACATAGTTTCATGCCAATCAAAAATCTTTGTTTTCGCTGATGCAGTATCTACCTTAATCGACATTTCTCTGCACGATTTTCAATCAGTTAAGTCAGAATAATAAATGATTTCAATAAAATCAACAGAGAGCCAACAGAACGCCGTGCTTACGTCAGATTACAGTCACGTTATTTTCTCAATCAATGGAGGTGAGCGCTTAGTGATTCTTTAATACGATTGGATCTTGCCTTTGATTCTACTCCGGATCTAAGTGTAAAAACCAATCAAAATGTATACCTTAGAAATGCTAAAAAATTAAAGTTTGTGTGTGAAAAATAAAAATACGTATGTTAGAAGTGTGAGAAATTATAAAATGTATACCCTAGAAGTGTAAAAATTTAAAATACGTATGTTAGAAGTATGAGAAATTAAAATTACCCTAGAAATGCGAAAAATTTAAGTTTACACCTTAGATCTGTAAAAAAATAAAATTCATGTGTTAGAAGTGTGAAAAATTAAAATATATACCCCTAACGTGTCACATTTACTTGCGCGCGCCGCCGCCGAGAGACGTCGAACGCGATTGGCTCGTGAGTCGAGCCCCCGGATCCGGCCAATCACGTTCCGCCGCTTCGAGCCGCCGACGCGGCGGCGCGGCGGCGCGGCGCAGCGGCATTCGAGTACCAGACGGCATACTAGGCGCGACCGTTGAACATAGAAACGGCGTACCTTCGGAATCGACGCACGGCCGATTGTTCTTGTCGTCGAGTGGCCTTGCCGCTTGTTTTCGTCGACGTTCGGAGTACCTTTACCTGCGCGGAAATCGTTCGGTCATTCTCCCGACAAATTATTTCGTACAGTTGTGAAGTGTTCGTGCTCCGCGCGCCCGTCGCCGTGCTCCGTGCTCGTGCTGTGTGATTTTCGGAACGCGCTTCTTCGTGCGATTGGCATTCCTGCTCCTCGTTCCGCGGGAATAATCGACTCCGCGGCGCTCAAGAATTTGCAAGTGTATCAAGTGTCGGAATGAATGTGCGCGATATAAATCGCTCGTTCGAGGACGTCGAGGCGAAGATACGACAAATATGTGAGTGATTTGCAGTTTCGTTGTGCATTCGCGGGCGATAATCGTTCGTCTCGCCACGTATCTGAACTCTCGAATAGTGTCGTGCTTTGAACGCTGTGCCGGAATTGTAGTGCGATCTGTCTCCGATTCTCTTCGAAGGGGAGAAAGAGGGCCGCGAGTGACACACCGTGAAATCGTATTGAGTGATTCGAATAATAGCATGCCGTGATACAACTTCATTTTCGTATATTTCGTACCGCGTACGTAAGTTAAAGCCCCTTGCACAATAGGCGATAGCGATAGCGACAGCGACAGCGACAAGGTTGCCGACAAAGCTATACCTTTGTCGGCAACTTGGTCGCTGTTGCTATCGCCTATTGTGCAAGGGACTTAACGATCCGCGACTTCTCGTTGTGCAAGGTATTAAATGCAGTTTTACATTCGCAAGATTTATCGTGCTCGACCCCGTGCTGTGCGCGCGATATTTAATTTTAATTGTATTTTTGATTAATGAACTGCGTGTCTTTACTAGCCGCCCACTTATTGATTCGCGTAGTGTCGCGCCAAGTTACCGACATCTTCGAACATTTCGTCGTCATTAACGTAACGCGGCCGCGCGGTGACGAACGCGGAACGAATAGAGACAATCGGCGTCGCGACTCTTTCAAATTTGCATGAAAAATCCATGTTAGAAAATGTTCAAATATTTCGAGAAAATGATATCGGGACTGGCACGCGGCGTGCTTTGATTTATATTACCTGCTTTTACATTACACAGTAAAGTACTTCCTTCCCATGGGTACGACCTTGGCGAGGTGGGAAGGCCCAGTACCCCGAGGATGTTACCCAAGCAAAACTCTCGTTCTGCTTGGATAAAAATCCAAAGACGGGGAAGCTAACGTACCCTCCGTCCGCCGATTTAATTGAACAAACGAACCGCAGCCGGTTCGTCGCGTTTGCTTCGGGAGTGCCGTACAAGTTCGGACTAAAGGACTTTTTCAAAGCTTATTTGAAGAATATTACGGCGTACTTGACGAAATATTCTTCTCATGATCTTTATAAACGGGAGTGTCGTACAGTATCGCGCGAGAAAGACTTAAATTTTATTGATAATTAGTCCGCGCGCGATTGTAATTTATTATCCGCGAGTGTTTCTCGCGAGTGTCCTGTGCGGTGAGAGGAGGAGGAGGAGGAGGAGGAGAGACCCAGAGACCTGACGTCCTGAGAGGAGGAGGAGGTCCGAGAGAGACATCGGGCACCGGCGGAGCAACCTTGGGGTAAGCATCATCTCTTAGCTACATAAAACTATAATAATTCGTTTCCATTTATTCGAATTGTTTTATCTTGATAAGTTAAAAGTAATTAAAGAAAGAGAAATTGTCTAAAATTTTATTCTTGTAAAGATCTTTTTCGGTAAAGATAATTGCATTGCTAAATATTTTATTGAAAGACGAATATTAGAGTACGTGTAAAAATTATCTTTTGAAGTGTTGATCATTTTGAGCGCTACTTTAATTTGAATCTTATGTTTGTGTGTTACAGGATCATCGTAGCTACGTGGCTGAGTAACTCCGCCTGTTGCGCATCGGGTTGGTGAGTCAAAAAAATTTTTTTTACTGAGGTAACGAATCTACGATTAATTAAATATAGAGCAAATCTCGATACATGTCAAATTATGACAATAAATTATTGTATTTTATTACATCTCGTAGATCCGTTGCCTTAAAATGGATGGGCTAAAACTGATTATGGGGCAAATATTTAATCTTGGTGTCATCTGTTTATTGATGTATTTGCGATTGTGCTTGAGGAAATACTCGCACACTTCGCCCATACCGAGCTCTTAAAGAGCTCATATTATCGTTTATTTATTATTGAATTATGTTGACGAACTGTTCTATATAGGTAATTTTTAAATAAAATTTTAAATGTTAAATAAAATATATATCAAAATATTTTATCGAGTCAGAATTTTATTTCGCGAATTTGAATGAGTAAAATACATAGTAAATTAATTTTTTGAAATTTTTGTTACGTAAATTAATTCTACTCACAATTAAAGTAACGATTTTAAAAATGTAAATTTCTTATTTAGATTTCTTTATAAAATTATTTTTATATTTTTTTTTAACAAAAGAGATAAGAGTAAGCAAAATACTGTGTTAAGTGTTGTAAAAAAAATATCTGTAGATAGGGAAAAATTATTAATTAGGTAGGATATGTGTTATTTATACCCATCTCTTCCTTTCCATATATTTATCCAAGATTAAATATTATATAAATCGATGCAAACAACAATGTATAGATATATAATGAATAAAAAGGGTAATAAATATTTCGATTTTATTATGCAATTTATTTTATAGAAAGCTCGATAATGGTTTTAATTAATTACTAAAATTTATTCTAACAAAGCATGGATTTTATCCTAATTTTTTGTAGCCTATCCATCTATTTTTAATTAAGAAATTGGCTTTATGCCAGTCAAGTAATAAGGTAAATGTCCCAATGGCCGGACACGTCCCAGTGTCCGACCACATTGGAAAATAGTATTGTGTACCAAGGGGAGAAAGATGTGTTTTTCAGACGAGTGTGAAGTTTGCGGCAATATTGCAATGTCTGTAAATAAAGTCGGATATATTTATTTACTCGCTCCTAAGGAGCAAAGTGTGTACCGGTGACCGGTACCAAGCCGCCTTAAGGCGATGCTGGAGTTACTGACAGAACCTAATTTTCGCGTAAGTGCTCGTCTACAATAGGTGTTTTAAGCCCTAAGTCCTAAGAAATTGACCAATCACAGTCAATTATTCTCCTCAAATTCAACTGTGATTGAACAATTTCTTAAGGCTTAGGGCTTAAAACATCTATTGTAGATGGGCACTAAGGGGTTTCTCGTATGGAGGTAATGTCCAACTCTGTTGTTCTGGCGTAAGGAAATCGAAATTCGCAAGCGAGAGAGTTGATTGTGAGATACTAGGAACATTTCTGTTTACGACACAATTGAAAACAATACATGCGATAATCATTTTAATTATGATAATTTAATTACGATAAAATTTAGAATGTTATAATCGCACGTTACTAAACTGTTGAACAAAAATATTATCTTTGTGATGTGATTAAAAAGAAAAGATAGAATAATTATTTAATACATTGTAGTTACAATTATCGCTGTGCGAAGTCAATATACAGGGATAATTATCGATATTAATTCGATGTCGGGTCAACTATACATTTTCTTCTCACTGGGTATGGATGAAATTTTTATTGTTTTAATCTTTTCTAGCTATTCATTGTTCTATCATTTATTTTGCAATTTTTAATAAGTTCTTGAATGTGTACTTACACATCTTGAGACTGCATTGTTCCATTATCGTGTGTTTCTAAATGTCTGTTTAAATACGAGTAATTCCATATGTATAGGAGAATACTTTATCACACGTATTACATTTTGCCTTATGTTCTGGTAAGTACGAGTAACGTTGCCGTAGCCTGTTCGGTAGTGTGTAGTTTATCAAGCCTTGTGTACACGATACTAGAAATCGGTCCGAGTTTCGGTTTAAGCCAATGAAACTGCTGCTTTTCTGTAAGAGCTGCAAGTTGATTGGCTTAAACCGAAACTCGGACCGATTTCTAGTATCGTGTACACAAGGCTTCAGGAAGGTGGCAGTGTGGTCTTGTGGTAAAGCGCCAGACTTGTAACCCGGAGGAACCGGGTTCGAGTCCACCTGATCACAGGAATTTTTATATTCCGGATTGATCAAGAATTGTCTGCAAACGTCCAGCCATCTATTTCTCGACTGTTTATTGCAGAACATAAACATAGCTGTCGTATTCTCTTCCAAATCTTAGAATTTCTTGGAAATACCCACAAACGCTCGTATCCAAATTAAATATTTCAGACTGCTCAGGCTCAGAATTATCCGTGTTAGGGAAAAAAAAAAAAAACTAACAACACGGATAATTCTGAGCCTGAGCAGAACCTGAAATATTCAATTTGGATTTGAGCGTTTGTGGGTATTCCAAGATGCTCAAATTTTGCAAATGTTATGCAATTCAGTTATACTTCACCCTATGAAGGTGTTGGATTCGTCACATTTGGTTACAACGACATAGATGAATTCGGAAATCACTTTTTTTTTTACCAATAAGTCATCTCGTCTCTCTTTCAAAAAATAAAAAATTTTATCATCAAATCCGTCTTGAGTAATAATTGCGTTTGCAACATCAAACGGACCGAGTGTTAAGGTTGTCATCGCAACTATTGCATGCACATGACATCCTACGTCAGTCGAATTCAATTTTTCTCTAATAAATGCAACAATGATGTTAAAAAATTCCTTAGCATTATTATTGTACACCCTTCGCACGAGTGGGGCCCGTGCGGAGAAACTGGGCTATCTTTCTGTACTCTTAGTGTTTTTATTATGTGCTTTTTATAAGACACATTTAATATCAGACATTCTGTAATACAGGACGGATATAATGGTGAGAAAACGCAGCAAATTATGGGAATTTTTCGAACAACTACACGATTTTCTGGCAAAGTGTAGGAAGTGCAAAAAGGAAATTGAAGTTACTAATAAAAATTACATAATATTTAACAGTACACTTAAGTGGACATGGAATCTACTTTACACTGCCTACACTTTGCCATGAAATCGTTTAGTTGTTCGAAAAATTCCCATAATTTGCTGCATTTTGTCACCATTATTTCCGTCCTGTATTACAGAATGTCTGATATTAAATGTGCTACAAAAAGTGTCTCAACAAACGTGTGCAAAATTGCTCACGGAGGTTGAAGGGAGAAGAATGCTTTATTTATATTGGGGTGTATGTAAACATAGATATATAATTTTAATTTGTCCAGCTACCAGCTTATATATTGTATAATGTCTTACTTGATACATTTTCAAGATGCGTGCTGCATAAACAACAATCGCGCATCTTTAATATATATTAAAATAATATTTTATCGAATCCGAATTTTATTTTGCGAATTTGAATGAGTAAAGTACATAAGTAGTAAATTAAATTTTTGACATTTTTGACATTTTTGACATTTTTGTTACGTAAATTAATTCTACTTACAATTAAAGTAATGATTTTGAAAATATAAATTTTTTATTTACATTTTTTTATAAAATTTCTTTATAAAATTATTTTAATATTTTTCTTAAACAAAAGAGATAAGAGTAAGCAAAATACTGTGTTAGGTGTTATAAAAAAAATATCTGTAGATAGGGAAAAATTATTAATTAGGTAGGATATGTGTTATTTTTACACCCATCTATTCCTTTCCACATATTCCAAGATTAAATATTATATAAATCGATGCAAAAAACAATATATAGATATAATGAATAAAAAAGGTAATAAATATTTCGATTTTATTATGCAATGTATTTTATAGACAACTCGATAATAGTTTTAATTAATTACTAAAATTTATTTTAACAAAGCATCGATTTTACCATAATTTTTTGAAGCCTATCCATCTATTTTTGATTGGAAAATTGGCTTTATGCCAGTCAAGTGATATATGACGAGAGATTGTAAATATTCTGTCGAGAAACGTTGAAACTTTTTAAATTACTTTAGAATTGACCGTATATAGTACAATTATATATTTAATTTTGCAGTAAAATGAATATATCAAAAATAATTTTGATATAGAAAATGAAAAATATAACAAAATATATTTATATCGATGAACGTTAATAAAGATTTGTAAATATTGTTCAATTATAACAACGCGATTATTAATTAATTGTAATGTCCAATTATAATACTAATTGTGCGAGAAGTTTATTTTTTTGAATCCAGAGTTTCGAGGAATTATTTATTTTTTAAATTAATTTTCGTCTTCTCAGTTGACGATTTATATTGTTACGTTCTGTCTGTTGCTCGTCCGTTTTTTGGTCAATGCATTTACGCAATTTACCAGGGATTTGGACAAGTCGTGTGATGATGATTATTATTATTCGAAACCTAAAAGATATCGAATTTTATAAGTTTCATAACGAGGATCAGTTCTATTTATTTGGTTATAATTGGGTTAATCAATTACGAAATCAGCAGGAATAGGTTTAAATGGAGGTGTGTTCTCTAATTGTTGCAATTTCTGGAGGAGGGAGAGGAGATTTTGATTTGAAGTAATAGGTTGTTTAATCTGGAATCTAATTCGTTTGATTTGAACTCGTTTACCTTCTTTTTTCGTGTATGTGAAGCTAGCGTCTCATTTTGCGGGAACTTACAAACTATTGAGAGTTCTGACTTCCTTTTCAATAGTTCTAGAGTTCCTGATAGTTTAAACAAATAGTTCTGGCCATTAAAGCCAAAAAACGCGTCAGTACAAACTGAGACGTTAGGTTCGCGCAGCGTCTCACTTTATCCTACACGAGTTCCGCCGCTATATCTTATCAGATTTTGCGAGATCTATAGTTCTATAATAGTTCTATAAAGAGTTCTGCCATATAAAAGCAAAAAAAAAATTAATTATAAGGTACTAAAAACAAAATTACAATGTAATGACTGTAATGAGTATACCGAGTTGAGACGCCAGTTGAAATCTCGAAGTTCCGATTTATATAAAATATTTTTCGAGTAGTTCTGAGTATATTGAAGCATTTACTAAAGAGTTTCAAGCATTAGGATCTTTGTGTTATATTTAAAAAATTAATATTACCCGAAAAGTAATCATGACGGAAGAAGGTGAGACGCTGTGCGAAGAGTTTCAGTTTATGTAAAATATTTTTCGAGCAGTTTGCTATTATCGAGCGTATGTATCTTGTTTTTATTGTTTATAGACGCTGGCCTTACAATGCGTTATAGAGTAGTGCCTTTTAGATTATATCTATTTTGCGTAATTTTATCGATTAAAACTTCCTTTTCAATAGTTCTAGAGTTCCTGATAGTTTAAACAAATAGTTCTGGCCATTAAAGCCAAAAAACGCGTCAGTCCCAAGTAGGCCGAAACGTAAATGTTATATATATATACATATGTTTATTAAATTTTAATTTTAAACTAACATCTAAAATTTCTTTGCTCGAATTTTGGTCGTTTAAGGACGTTTACCGGTCCTTATACTAGAGAAAATCGATTTTCTATAGATTTTCTTGAAACTGTGAATATACGTTAATATAGGTGTGCTTTATGCGTTGTATAAATTTCAGTACCTCTTGTGGTATAAAAAATCAAGATACTGAGCCTCAAAGTTTCAACTTTTACTAAATTTTGGTAAAAATTGAAACTTTGGAGGCTCAGTATCTCGATTTTTATACCGCAAGAGGTACTGAAATTTATACCACTCATAAAGCACACCTAAATTAACGTATATTCACAGTTTCAAGAAAATCTATAGAATTTCGATTTTCTCTAGTACAAGGACCGGTGAACGTCCTTAACCTTCCTTAGCTCTGCTATTATCAAGCGTATGTATCTTGTTTTTATTGTTTATATTTCTTATTTTTTCTTATATTCTATCTCATATGACACGTATGCACGTTAAAAGATCCCTGCATATTATTTTATCATTTTATGGAATATTAAATCTAGAAGGAGATCAAATAAACAAATCTCAATGTTTATTAAAGAAATTATTAATATGCAATATTAACAATTATTTCCTATTTCTGTTTTACAGATACTGATTTATTTTTATTTATCCTACATACAATACATACAATATATAAATATCTCCTTCTCTGGTCTTCCAGTCCACTGAGATATGAAAACCATGAAGACATTTAAAAACTATATTCTAAAAGCATCAAGAATTATTAACTTACTTATTTTAGTTTTATTTTACCTTCTCTTTCTTCCTCATTTTTTTTCTCGTTATTTTTTCCCTCATTGTTTATTAATACTTTAAAATTTAATTCATTATGATGTATTTTAATATTTTAAAACTATTCTATATCATATTCTCATGGTGTTTTTATTCCTGAAAGTCGGCCTCTCTACGGTGCCAATTTCATCGGGGGCGTTTATTAATTTAAATTGCTCCGCTGTTTTATTTCCGCTAAAGATGGTCCAAACTGTCGGATCAAAACGTACGTAAAATTTTTTTTCAAATAAAGGAGTTATACCTCGACGCACCAACAACAGCGCTTGGCTCTTATTTAGTCCGTTTTCCTCAATTTAGATTTCCACCAGAACCTTCATATTTTGCTAAATATATTTATTGATAATAAGAATATATCCTGTACGAAAAAAATTATATATTAACAGCATTAGTCGAATTTGAAATAATTTTGTTAGTTTAATACGTCATGTTCTTGTCTTAATAAAATAAGTATTTTGTTTTGTTAATATTGAAATAATATTTATTATTGAATTAACAAGATTTTTTTCCAATTAGATCTATGCTATTAATACAACATCATTTTTTCCGTAAAAAATATAACACAACTAATCATGAGATATAAAAGAACGGCTATTATAAAATGAAAAATTAATTGTTACATTTTATTTGATATCGATCAAAAGTATTTATTGAGAGAATTGTATCAATGCACAATATTACATAATATATACATACTGTATTTATTACGGCACAAAATGTATAATGTACGATGCACTAACACGCTAGTGATACATATACATATATGTATATGTAACTAAATGAAAATATCTTAAACATATAAATTACATAAAAAATGTAAAGAGTTATGGTAATCACATAATACGTATAATGCTACATATGCGTAACAAATTAGCGAGACCTGTACAATTGGATGGAAATTCAGTTTTTTTTATTATCGCGGTGTAATCAACCGCGTTTATGCATGGCAACAAGTAATTTTATTGATTGGTCAAGTTGCGCGAATCTTCTGTAAATTTTGAAGACTCACCACTTCCTTCTTCCCTTTTATACGAAAACTGCCTCAGCCTCAGACTATACTGTTGTCCTGCTGTCATTCGATCATTTTAAAGAGTGCGCAGGAGAATATTATGCCGAAGAACTGCAATGATCCGAGAATTAAAATAATACTTATTAAATATCAAGGAATGAGAGAAAGGAAAGGAATATTTGCTTAAACACGATATGCTCAAAAATGCTAGTCACAATATGACTTCAGGAAAGAGTAAAGAAAATGCTAGACAAATTTTAAAATTAATTTGATCATAAAAGGAATACTTGTTCGGTCGACTTTATAGCGTCGAGGGTTCAATTTTAACCGGGAAGAATAAAAATGCAAACTGTGTGCATTCTTACCATGAGACATGCAACTGCAATATCAGCACCACCCATAACGGCCGCATGTAGATTCGCGTTCCGTTGATGCAACCCTCCATTCCATGTAAGCGTTTTGGAGGGATTTACCGTGTCTGGGCCGGCGTTGCAGCGGAATCGCTGCGAGCAGATCGAATGACCATGAGAAACGCGATTCTTCGTTTGCGAGAAAGCCGATCGGAAGAGTGAAAGTGTGAGAGGCGCAGACCGGGGCGGTTAAAACTCGGTCGATTGAGTAATTGCGGGCCAAATTGACGGTACTCGACCGGGGGAAAATGGTGTGTCACGTAAAGAATCGCTTAGACCGCGAACAATTATTTATTCGCGACTCGTCGAGTCGCAATCACGAGTCTTTAATGCGAATCACGAAAAGTCGTTACCTCTATCGAGAAAAATTCCATTTTGCGCAAAATGTAAATCAGAATTTCACCTTTGAATTAATTGACTTGGATTTATAAACACTCGTTATAAACACGACACGTTTATATAACGAGATGCACGTGCGTAGCAAATTGCCGTAATTAAGCGCGGACGAAGTCGGTAGATAAACAATTTCATCGAGTAACGCAATCACGTTAAAATATAATTGATTTTTACCTGGCCGGCGGTTGAATTTCTCAACAGCAGCTCTCTGGCACGTTAAGATCGAAGCTTCCCCAGTCTCTCCAGCTGTTAACGCCACAACAGTGGAGCTGAAAGCGAGAATTGAATTAGCTTTGGGAAGTTTCGACCAACAATTGGATTCGAGGAAAATAACGCGCGCTCGAGATCATGCCACGAGTTTGATCGTCTGATAAAATTAACTTTTATTTACGTAACGTCCGTGGAAATTATTTACCGTCGATTGTGTGGTTATCCCAGGCGTCGCGAATGGATTTACGATGATCGTAAAGTCGGAGCGAACTTTTCATCTCTCTATCGAGCGTGCCCAGCAATTTCTCGCGGAAAACATATCCCAGGATGCCGCCGATGAGCATACCTATAGTCAGCAGGTCACAAACAGCAGGAATACGATTTTGAAGAGTACTGAAAAAAAATAATGAATTTTATTTTAATCGACCGTCACGAGTCGATCAACAACAATTTGCATTGTAGAATTCTGGGAGCCTGATTTTGTTGAAGTGTGGGTCACGATTATTTATATATTAATATACAAAGTTTCTCATTCTCTCTTTCTTTTCTTCATCGCAATCATCGTACGAACTTTGAATTGAAAGTCCTAGTGTCGAGACCGCGCCGCGCGAATTTGCGAGTTATTATGATTAATCGGCGCTATGAGTGACAGACGTAAATGCATTAGAATCAGTAAAAAGTTCAAAGTGCGATGTGAGATTTATGCAAGTATAAAAGAATTCTGCTTATTATTTTATATATTTATAAGAGAAATATAATAATTGTATGAAATAATTCCGTTTATAATTTTATATTTAAGAAATACAATAATTATACAAATATAAAAGAATTTTGTTCATAATTTTCATGCGTATTCCAATGTACGTGTGTATTTTAATAGATATATATTTTATATATATTTGAATTTTCTAAATTTCTCGCAATATACGGTACATGAAATTAAATAAAATTGCATTAAAATCAATAAAAAGTTCAAAGTGCGAAGCGAGAATTGTGAAAATATAAAAAAATTCTATTTGTATAATTTTATATTTTCAAGAAATATATATATATTAATTACACAAATATTTAAAAAAAGAATTTTGTCCATAATTTTACATGCGTATTCTAATTTATTTTAATACATATTTTATATACATGCGTGTATTTTAATTTTCCAAATTTCTCAGCAATATACGGTACACGAAATTATAAACAGAACTCTATCCTAAATTCCGCCACGAAATTCTATACATATCTATACTAAAATTTAAGCAACGTTAACGAAAGATTTGGTGCGAAATAATATATATAAATATAGATAAATCGCGCAAAAATATCTGCTCCGATTAAACAGCCACCGTCGCCTCGATACCCCTCAATTACTGATTGTGGGAGTTAATTATTCGCCAGGCTAATGATCACTAATTGTTCGCGATATACAACACTCGCGTTTCGAGAGACAGCTACGCGACGTCGACTAGACATCGCCGAGACAGAACGTAGAATACAGCCAGTTAAACCTGTGAAAGTTAACGAAAGATTCGGCATACATTGATCTCTTATTGTTCGTTGAAAGTTTTCGGTATTTTTGAACCGGCCACGGCCGCGCGCGTCGTGCTGCGTCGTGCCACGTAGGAGGGGTAGGCCGTGACGTCACCGCGCATTATTGATTATTTTTCGAGCCGCTGAAACGAGTGTCACGGGCTCACGGGAGGTTATGCGCGATCGCTCTTTCGCAATTAAAGGATGCCACGGTCGCACTATCGAGCTCCTCGACGATGCCATGCATAAATGCTAAATGCTACGCAACACGTCGTTTTTGTTTTCTGGAGCAGGTATTTTACTCGAGATACGAGAAACGGCCCGCGAATCGCCGTACGTCTTTCTCTCGCGATCGCTGCTCCTTCAATGTGAATTGAGAAAGGAAGAGCCGCGGAGGTGTCGATTGCTCGTCAACGCGTGTACTTTCCGTGTGGATTAACGCGTTTATTCAAGATACATTGCGCGAGTTTTCCCGGAGAAGATATTTCGCTCGAGATTACAAGAAACGGCCCGCGGATCGCCGCGCCGGCCGTCTTTCTCTCACGATCGGTGCTCCTACGACGACGTGAATTGAAGGAAGAACTGAAAGTGTCGATCGCTTGTTAAAGTGTACGTATAGTTTCCGTGTGGACTTATGCGATTTATTCAATCGAGATACGTGTCATACGTCGCGCGAGTGATATCGAAGTTCAAATCGCGTCGCTGCTTTGACTCGCGTAGTACCGCGCAGTACTGAAATACGGCGCCATGATGGTTCATTGGCGGAACGTCGCGGGCACGCAGCGGATCGAGCTCGCGCCGGCGCTCGTCACGACGATGTTTCACGGTGACTGATACGGTGCGTACAACTTGTAGTGAACTCGATACCGTCAGATTTGACAATCGTGTGGTGTAGACAATTGTGGCACTCGTGCGTCAGCGGCTCGCCGAAAAGTGAAGTGCGTATTTCGCGAGGAAATAGCCGGCCGGTATATCTGTCGCGCGCGACACGACGCCGTACTTTCGAGCGCCGCGGTGCCGCGGGTGTCTGACTCGAATCTTAATTCGTACGTATCTCCTCGTACGTGTAGTTGTATTCGAGTTTTCGTGTGTGATATACAGTGAAAGAATGTTCGGACGAGATCGTCTCTCCCGCGACGCCCGCGTCAATCCTTTTTCTCGGGAGACGAAACGGGTGGCGCGTGAAGTTGGCGCCGCGATTCTCCGAGTCTTTCCCGCCGTAACGTTCGTGCCACTTCGTGTAACGTCGCCGATGTCGAGCGGATCGTGTCTCTCTTCCCGCGCGATCGTGTACGTCTCTCTCGCTCCGTTGTGATAGTAAAGCCCGCGTCGATTAACTCCGGGAGTGCGTAGTGTCGCGTGTTACTTCGGTAATTAGCACGCGCGATCGTAATTAGCCTCTCTTTCGCGAGTGTTGCGTCGAACGTACGGTTGTGCTAGTGAGAAATGGAGGGACCTGAGAGGAGGCGGCGGCCTGGGAGGCATCGGGCGGCGGCCTGGGAGGCATCGGGCGACGGCGTACCAACACTTCTGGTAAGTGTTACTTTTTATTTTTTCTAAAGATATTATAAGAATCCCTCTTTTCGTTTATCCTTCAGTTGCTATATTAAACCATGATTCGGAAGTTAAATTAGTAACAAGAAATAATTTGAAAAGTTCCATTAAAGTTGATTTTAACGTAAAGAAATTTTTCAAAGTAGTAATTAAAAAAAAATTAAATTGAATAACGAATAAGATGTTCGATGCGCGTGACAATTATTTAATCGATTCGATTATTTTTATGTTACAGAAAATATCCACGCGGGAAAGAGCATCAGCTTTGCATCGAGGGAACACGAGGGACATCTCGAGCAGCCTGAGAGGAGGTGGAGGCCTAGGAGAGGCATCAGGAGCCGGCGGAGCAACATGCGGTAAATATAATTTATTTATACATATACATATACCTATTATATCTTACACGGATGGGTCATTTACTTTTAAACCGGATAGTTATTTAGAAAATAAAAGTTACAGAAAAAGAGTTTTATTTTAGAAATTCTATAGAAGCTTATTATGTTCAATGGATAGAGTATTCTTAAGAAATTACAAGATTATTTCATTAAATTTGCTTAATAAACAATAATATAAAATTTAGTGTTTATGTAGTAATCATTTTTTGAAATATTGACTCTCTCTCTCTCTCTCTCTCTCTCTCTCTTGTACCCTGCTTTAATTCGGATTCTACATTTGTTTGTTACAGAATCATCGTAGCGACGTTGCAGAATAACTCCGCTGTTGCGCATCGGTCGGTGAGTGATGATTAAAATTTTATGATTAAGGTAACGAATTTATGACAATTACGTCAAATATATTGCAGAGTCAAGTTATCACAATAAATTATTACATATATTACGTTTCATAGATTCGTTGTCTTAAAATGGAATGACTGGGTCAGATTAGGATTTAACATTTAATCCTGGATAAATCATATAAATTGATTTATCGTACATTTTGTCATTGTAAATTCCATCCCAAATATTTTTCAGGATTAAGTGTTACATAAATTGGTGCAAGAATGCAATATATACGCTTAGAGATGCTTTTAGCCTGCATATATTTAAAATCTTTTCTTCATATTTTTAACAAGCCTACGAACAGATAATAAACTCTTTATATAATGAGAACGATATGTTCACGAAACTCATAAATCTTGGTAAGATTTAATAATAGTAATAGTTTAATTGGCCGGTCCTGATTTTTGTCATTACATCGAAGAAATTGGACCCTATATGTGACGTTACGTCGTTGATGAAAATTTCTGAATTAATTTCTTGCTTCTATATGTATGATGTATTCTGACATATATTTTTAAACATAGTATTTATAGTTATTAGATATGGAGATTAAAATAACACAATGCTCATATATACATTGTTTTAATATATTTATGAATCCTTGCTTCCAAGCATAGATAATCATTTGAAACGTTGTCTTCGATATTATTTAATTAGCCTAAAAGGAGCTGATAAATGCTTTAATTTACACAATAAAAATAATATGCCAATAAAACTTATAAATTTTGTTAAAAATCATTTAAAAATAATAGTGTAATCTGCCGGTTCTGCTTTTTGTCGTTACATCGAAGAAATCGGACCCCATATTTGACGTTACGTGATTGATAAAAATGCTTTGCTTTTTTATATATGCTATACCTTTGCAGAAGCTAGGATTCACAAACATATATTTGTGAATCCTAGCTTCTGCAAAGGTATATAGCATATGTAAAAGAAGCAAAACGTTTTTATCAATCACATAATGTCAAATATGGGGTCCGATTTCTTTGATGTAACGACAAAAAACAGATCCGGCAGATTAAACTATTATGTTTAGATAATTTTTAATAAAATTTATAAGTTTCATTGGCATATCATTTTTATTACGTAAATTAAAGCATTTATCAGCTCTTCGTAGGCTAATTAAATATTATCGAAGACAACGTTTCAAATGATTATCTATGCTTGGAAGCAAGGATTCATAAATATATTAAAACAATAAATATATGAGCATTGTGTTATTTTAATCTCCATATCTAATGACTTCAAATACTATGTCTAAAAATATATGTCAGAAATACATCTAAATACGAAACAAGAAATTAATTCAGAATTTTCCATCAATAACGTAACGTCAAATACGGGGTCCAATTTCTTCAATGTAATGACAAAAATCGGGACCGGCCAATTTAATTATTGCTTTTATTAAATTTGACCGAGATTTCACCTACCCCGTATGTGACGTTACGTTATTGATGGAAATTTCTGAATTAATTTCTTGTTTCGTATTTATGATGTATTTCTGACATATTATTTTAGAAATAGTATTCGTATTACACAAATATTGAGATTAAAATAATACAATTTTATATGTTCACTATTTCATTATATATATAAATCCTAGCTCCTAAGCATAGATGATTGTGTATAACGTTATGTCTTCAGTAATATTTAATTAGTCTATGAGGAACTGTTAAACGCATTAATT